>NW_027476337.1:0-298688 GCF_051020955.1 Megalopta genalis | reverse complement strand
ATTTGAAGCTATCTCGTTTGTTTCGCATGCACTTGAATATAAATCAAGTATATCACAAGTATTTGATGCTAAATCTTTCGATTCGCATGGATTTGAAGCTAAGCCTTCTACCTCGCATTAAATTGAAGCTAAATCATGTGTTTCGCTTGGATTTGAAGCTAACTCGTTTGTTTCGCATGCTGTTGAAGCTAAATCATGTATATCACAAGTATTTGAATATGAACCATTTGATTAGCAGGGATTCGAAGATCACCCCTCTTCTTCGCATTGATTTGAAGCTAAATCATGTGTTTCGCATGGATTTGAAGCTAACTCGTTTGTTCAGCATGCAGTTGAAGCAAAATCATGTATATCACAAGTGTTTGAAGCTAAACCATTTGTTTCGCATGGATTCAAAGATAACCCTACTACTTCGCATTGATTTGAAGCTAAATCATGTGTTGCGCATGGATTTGAAGCTAACTCGTTTGTTTCGCATACTTTTGAAGCTAAATCATGTATATCACAAGTATTTGAAGCTAAACCATTTAATTCCCATGGATCTGAAGGTATGGCTTCTACTTCGCATTGATTTGATGTTAAATCATATGTTTCGCATGGATCTGAAGCTATCTCGTTTGTTTCGCATGCACTTGAATATAAATCAAGTATATCACAAGTATTTGAAGCTAAATCGTTTGATTCGCATGGATTTGAAGCTAAGCCTTCTACCTCGCATTGATTTGAAGATAAATCATGTGTTTCGCATGGATTTGAAGCTAACTCGTTTATTTCGCATGCACTTGAAGCTGAACCATGTATATCACAAGTATTTGAAGCTACACCGTTTGATTGGCATGGATTTGAAGCTAAGCCTTCTACTTCGCATTAAATTGAAGCTAAATCATGTGTTTCGCATGTATTTGAAGCTAACTAGTTTGTTCAGCATGCAGTTGAAGCAAAATCATGTATATCACAAGTGTTGAAGCTAAACCATTTGTTTCGCATGGATTCAAAGATAACCCTTCTACTTCGCATTGATTTGAAGCTAAATCATGTGTTGCGCATGGATTTGAAGCTAACTCGTTTGTTTCGCATACTTTTGAACCTAAATCATGTATATCACAAGTATTTGAAGCTAAACCATTTAATTCCCATGGATCTGAAGGTATGGCTTCTACTTCGCATTGATTTGATGTTAAATCATATGTTTCGCATGGTTCTGAAGCTAACTCGTTTGTTTCGCATGCTGTTGAAGCTAAATCAAGTATATCACAAGTATTTGAAGCAAAACCATTTGTTTCACACGGATTTGATGATAACCCATCAAGTTCGCATTGATTTGAATTTAAATCATTTGCTTCGCGTGGATTTGAAGCTAACTCGTTTGTTTTCGCATGCAGTTGAAGATAAGTCATGCATACCACAAGTATTTGAAGATAAACCATTTGATTCCCATGGATTTGAAGCTATGCCTTCTACTTCGCATTGATTTGGAGCTAAATCATGTGTTTCGCATGGATTTAAAGCTAACTCGTTGTTTCGCATGCAGTTGAAGCTAAATCATGTATAACACAAGTGTTTGAAGCTAAACCATTCGTTTCGCATGGATTCAAAGATAACCCTTCTACTTCGCATTGATTTGAATTTAAATCATGTGTTTCGCATGGATTTGAAGCTAACTCGTTTTTTTCGCATGCAGTTGAAGCTAAATCATGTATATCACAAGTGTTTGAAGCTAAATCATTTGTTTCGCATGGATTCGAAGATAACCCTTCTACTTCGCATTGATTTGAAGCTAAATCATGTGTTTCGCATGGATTTGAAGCAAAGCCTTCTACTTCGCATTGATTTGGAGTTAAATCATGTGTTTCGCATGGATTTAAAGCTAACTCGTTGTTTCGCAAGCAGTTGAAGCTAAATCATGTATATCACAAGTGTTTGAAGCTAAATCATTTGTTTCGCATGAATTCGAAGATAACCCTTCTACTTCGCATTGATTTGAAGCTAAATCATGTGTTGCGCATGGATTAGAAGCTAACTCGTTTGTTTCGCATGCAGTTGAAGCTAAATCATGTATATCACAAGTATTTGAAGCTAAACCATTTTATTCCCATGCATTTGAAGCTATGCCTTCTACTTCGCATTTTTTGATGTTAAATCATATGTCTCGCATGGATTTGAAGCTATCTCGTTTGTTTCGCATGCACAGAATATAAATCAAGTATATCACAAGTATTTGAAGCTAAACCTTTGTTTCGCATGGATTCGAACAACAGCCTTCTGCTTCGCATTGATTTGGACCTAAATCATGTGTTTCGCATGGATTTGAAGCTAACTCGTTTATTTCGCATGCACTTGAAGCAGAACCATGTATATCACAAGTATTTGAAGCTAAACCATTTGATTGGCATGGATTTGAAGCTAAGCCTTCTACTTCGCATTAAATTGAAGCTAAATCATGTGTTTCGCATGGATTTGAAGCTAACACGTTTGTTTCGCATGCTGTTGAAGCTAAATCATGTATATCACAAGTATGTGAATCTAAACCATTTGTTGCCCATGGATTTGAAGCTATGCCTTCTACTTCGCATTGATTTGGATTTAAATCATATGTTTCGCATGGATTTAAAGCTAACTCGTTGTTTCGCATGCAGTTGAAGCTAAATCATGTATAACACTAGTGTTTGAAGCTAAACCATTTGTTTCGCATGGATTCAAAGATAACCCTTCTACTTCGCATTGATTTGAAGCTAAATCATGTATTTCGCATGGATTTGAAGCTAACTCGTTTGTTTCGTTTGTTTCGCATGCTGTTGAAGCTAAATCATGTATATCACAAGTGTTTGAAGCTAAATCATTTGTTTCGCATGAATTCGAAGATAACCCTTCTACCTTGCATTGATTTGAAGCTAAATCATGTTTTTCGCATGGATTTGAAGCAAAGCCTTCTACTTCGCATAGATTTGGAGTTAAATCATGTGTTTCGCATGGATTTAAAGCTAAATCGTTGTTTCGCATGCAGTTGAAGCTAAATCATGTATATCACAAGTGTTTGAAGCTAAACCATTTGTTTCGCATGGATTCGAAGATAACCCTTCTACTTCGCATTGATTTGAAGCTAAATCATGTGTTTCGCATGGATTTGAAGCAAAGCCTTCTACTTCGCATTGATTTGGAGTTAAATCATGTGTTTCGCATGGATTTAAAGCTAACTCGTTGTTTCGCAAGCAGTTGAAGCTAAATCATGTATATCACAAGTGTTTGAAGCTGAACCATTTGATTCCCATGGATCTGAAGGTATGGCTTCTACTTCGCATTGATTTGGAGCTAAATCATGTGTTTCGCATGGATTTAAAGCTAACTCGTTGTTTCGCATGCAGTTGAAGCTAAATCAAGTATAACACAAGTGTTTGAAGCTAAACCATTTGTTTCGCATGGATTCAAAGATAACCCTTCTACTTCGCATTGATTTGAATTTAAATCATGTGTTTCGCATGGATTTGAAGCTAACTCGTTTTTTCGCATGCAGTTGAAGCTAAATCATGTATATCACAAGTGTTTGAAGCTAAATCATTTGTTTCGCATGGATTCGAAGATAACCCTTCTACTTCGCATTGATTTGAAGCTAAATCATGTGTTTCGCATGGATTTGAAGCAAAGCCTTCTACTTCGCATTGATTTGGAGTTAAATCATGTGTTTCGCATGGATTTAAAGCTAACTCGTTGTTTCGCAAGCAGTTGAAGCTAAATCATGTATATCACAAGTGTTTGAAGCTAAATCATTTGTTTCGCATGAATTCGAAGATAACCCTTCTACTTCGCATTGATTGAAGCTAAATCATGTTTTTCGCATGGATTTGAAGCAAAGCCTTCTACTTCGCATAGATTTGGAGTTAAATCATGTGTTTCGCATGGATTTAAAGCTAAATCGTTGTTTCGCATGCAGTTGAAGCTAAATCATGTATATCACAAGTGTTTGAAGCTAAACCATTTGTTTCGCATGGATTCGAAGATAACCCTTCTACTTCGCATTGGTTTGAAGCTAAATCATTTGTTTCGCATGATTTGAAGCTAACTCGTTTGTTTCGCATGCTGTTGAAACTAAATCATGTATATCACAAGTATTTGAAGCTAAACCATTTGATTCCCATGGATTTGTAGCTATGCTTCTACTTCGCATTGATTTGGAGCTAAATCATGTGTTTCGCATGGATTTAAAGCTAACTCGTTGTTTCGCATGCCGTTGAAGCTAAATCATGTATATCACAAGTGTTTGAAGCTAAACCATTTGTTTCGCATGGATTCGAAGATAACCCTTCTACTTCGCATTGATTTGAAGCCTAAATCATGTGTTGCGCATGGATTAGAAGCTAACTCGTTTGTTTCGCATGCAGTTGAAGCTAAATCATGTATATCACAAGTATTTGAAGCTAAACCATTTTATTCCCATGCATTTGAAGCTATGCCTTCTACTTCGCATTGATTTGATGTTAAATCATATGTCTCGCATGGATTTGAAGCTATCTCGTTTGTTTCGCATGCACAGAATATAATCAAGTATATCACAAGTATTTGAAGCTAAACCTTTGTTTCGCATGGATTCGAACAACAGCCTTCTGCTTCGCATTGATTTGGACCTAAATCATGTGTTTCGCATGGATTTGAAGCTAACTCGTTTATTTCGCATGCACTTGAAGCAGAACCATGTATATCACAAGTATTTGAAGCTAAACCATTTGATTGGCATGGATTTGAAGCTAAGCCTTCTACTTCGCATTAAATTGAAGCTAAATCATGTGTTTCGCATGGATTTGAAGCTAACACGTTTGTTTCGCATGCTGTTGAAGCTAAATCATGTATATCACAAGTATGTGAATCTAAACCATTTGTTGCCCATGGATTTGAAGCTATGCCTTCTACTTCGCATTGATTTGATTTAAATCATATGTTTCGCATGGATTTAAAGCTAACTCGTTGTTTCGCATGCAGTTGAAGCTAAATCATGTATAACACTAGTGTTTGAAGCTAAACCATTTGTTTCGCATGGATTCAAAGATAACCCTTCTACTTCGCATTGATTTGAAGCTAAATCATGTATTTCGCATGGATTTGAAGCTAACTCGTTTGTTTCGCATGCTGTTGAAGCTAAATCATGTATATCACAAGTGTTTGAAGCTAAATCATTTGTTTCGCATGAATTCGAAGATAACCCTTCTACCTTGCATTGATTTGAAGCTAAATCATGTTTTTCGCATGGATTTGAAGCAAAGCCTTCTACTTCGCATAGATTTGGAGTTAAATCATGTGTTTCGCATGGATTTAAAGCTAAATCGTTGTTTCGCATGCAGTTGAAGCTAAATCATGTATATCACAAGTGTTTGAAGCTAAACCATTTGTTTCGCATGGATTCGAAGATAACCCTCCTACTTCGCATTGGTTTGAAGCTAAATCATTTGTTTCGCATGGATTTGAAGCTAACTCGTTTGTTCGCATGCTGTTGGAACTAAATCATGTATATCACAAGTACTTGAAGCTAAACCATTTGATTCCCATGGATTTGTAGCTATGCCTTCTACTTCGCATTGATTTGGAGCTAAATCATGTGTTTTCGCATGGATTTAAAGCTAACTCGTTGTTTCGCATGCAGTTGAAGCTAAATCATGTATATCACAAGTGTTTGAAGCTAAACCATTTGTTTCGCATGGATTCGAAGATAACCCTTCTACTTCGCATTGATTGAAGCTAAATCATGTGTTTCGCATGGATTTGAAGCAAAGCCTTCTACTTCGCATTGATTTGGAGTTAAATCATGTGTTTCGCATGGATTTAAAGCTAACTCGTTGTTTCGCAAGCAGTTGAAGCTAAATCATGTATATCACAAGTGTTTGAAGCTGAACCATTTGATTAGCATGGATTCGAAGATCACCCCTCTTCTTCGCATTGATTTGAATTTAAATCATTTGCTTCGCGTGGATTTGAAGCTAACTCGTTTGTTTCGCATGCAGTTGAAGATAAGTCATGCATACCACAAGTATTTGAAGATAAACCATTTGATTCCCATGGATTTGAAGCTATGCCTTCTACTTCGCATTGATTTGGAGCTAAATCATGTGTTTCGCATGGATTTAAAGCTAACTCGTTGTTTCGCATGCAGTTGAAGCTAAATCATGTATAACACAAGTGTTTGAAGCTAAACCATTTGTTTCGCATGGATTCAAAGATAACCCTTCTACTTCGCATTGATTTGAATTTAAATCATGTGTTTCGCATGGATTTGAAGCTAACTCGTTTTTTTCGCATGCAGTTGAAGCTAAATCATGTATATCACAAGTGTTTGAAGCTAAATCATTTGTTTCGCATGGATTCGAAGATAACCCTTCTACTTCGCATTGATTTGAAGCTAAATCATGTGTTTCGCATGGATTTGAAGCAAAGCCTTCTACTTCGCATTGATTTGGAGTTAAATCATGTGTTTCGCATGGATTTAAAGCTAACTCGTTGTTTCGCAAGCAGTTGAAGCTAAATCATGTATATCACAAGTGTTTGAAGCTAAATCATTTGTTTCGCATGAATTCGAAGATAACCCTTCTACTTCGCATTGATTTGAAGCTAAATCATGTTTTTCGCATGGATTTGAAGCAAAGCCTTCTACTTCGCATAGATTTGGAGTTAAATCATGTGTTTCGCATGGATTTAAAGCTAAATCGTTGTTTCGCATGCAGTTGAAGCTAAATCATGTATATCACAAGTGTTTGAAGCTAAACCATTTGTTTCGCATGGATTCGAAGATAACCCTTCTACTTCGCATTGATTTGAATTTAAATCATGTGTTTCGCATGGATTTGAAGCTAACTCGTTTTTTTCGCATGCAGTTGAAGCTAAATCATGTATATCACAAGTGTTTGAAGCTAAATCATTTGTTTCGCATGGATTCGAAGATAACCCTTCTACTTCGCATTGATTTGAAGCTAAATCATGTGTTTCGCATGGATTTGAAGCAAAGCCTTCTACTTCGCATTGATTTGGAGTTAAATCATGTGTTTCGCATGGATTTGAAGCTAACTCGTTTGTTTCGCCTGCATTTGAAGCTAAATCATGTATACGGCGAGTATCTGAAGCTAAATCATTTGATTCTCGTGGATTTGATGCTATACTTTCAACTCCGCATCGATTTCAATCTAAATCATGTGTTTCGCATGAATTTGAAGCTAACTCGTTTGTTTCATCTGCATTTCAAGCATTATCACTTATATTCACTAGTATGTGAAGCTAAATCATCCGTTTCGCATGGATTCGAAGATAAGCCTTCTAATTCGCATTGATTTGATGCTAAATCATGTGTTTCGCTCGAATTTGAGGCTAACTCGTTTGTTTCGCTTGCTGTTGAATGTAAATCATGTATATCACAAGTATTTGAAGCTAAACCATTTGTTTCGCATGAATTCGAAGATAAGCCTCCAACCTCGCATTGAGTTGAAGCTAAATCATGTGTTTCGTATGGATTTGAAGTTAACACGTTTGTTTCGCATGCTGTTGAATATAAATCATGTATATTACAAGTATTTGAAGCTAAACCATCTGTTTCGTGTGGATTCGAAGGTTAGCCTTCTATTTCGCATTGATTTAAAGCAAAATCATGTGATTCGCATGGATTTGAAGCTAACTCGTTTGTTTCGCATGCAGTTGAAGCTAAATCATGTATATCACAAGTATTTGAAACTAAACCACTTGTTTCGCATGGATTTGAAGATAAGCCTTCTACTTCGCATAGATTTGATGCTAAATCATGTGTTTCGCATGGATTTGTAGCTAACTCGTTTGTTTCGCTTGCTGTTGAAGCTAAATCATGTATATCACAAGTATTTGAAGCTAAAACATTTGATTCGCATGGATTTGAAGATAAGCCTCCTACTTCGCATTGATTTGATGCTAAATCATGTGTTTCGCATGGATTTGAAGCTAACTCGTTTATATCGCATGCAGTTGAAGCTAAATCATGTATATCACAAGTATTTGAAGCTAAAACATTTGATTCGCATGGATTTGAAACTCAGCATTCCACTTCGCATTGATTTGAAGATAAATCATGTGTTCCGCTTGGATTTTAAGCTAACTCGTTTGTATCACATGCAGTTGAAGTTAAATTATGTATATCACAAGTATTTGAAGCTAAACGATTTGTTTCGCATGGATTACAAGATAAGCCTCCAACCTCGCATTGAATTGAAGCTAAATCATGTGTTTCGTATGGATTTGAAGTTAACACGTTTGTTTCGCATGCTGTTGAAGATAAATCATGTATATTACAAGTATTTGAAGCTAAACCATCTGTTTCGTGTGGATTCGAAGGTTAGCCTTCTATTTCGCATTGATTTAAAGCAAAATCATGTGTTCCGCATGAATTTCAAGATAACTCGTTTGTTTCGCATGCAGTTGAATATAAATCACGTATATCACATGTATTTGAAGGTACACCATTTGATTCGCATGGATTTGAAGCTAAGCCTTCTACTTCGCATTGATTTGAAGTGAAATCATGTGTTACGCATGGATTTGAAGATAACACGTTTGTTTCGCATGCAGTTGAATCTAAATCACTTATATTCGCAAGTATTTGAAGCCAAATAATTCGTTTCGCATGGATTTGAAGCTAAGCCTTCTACTTCGCATTGATTTGATGCTAAATCATGTGTTTCGCTTGGATTTGAAGCTAACTCGTTTGTTTCGCATGCAGTTGAAGCTAAATCATGTATATCACAAGTATTTGAAGCTGGACCATTCGATTCGCATTGATTTGAAGCTATGAATTCTACTTCGAATTGATTTGTAGCTGAATCATGTGTTTCGCTTGTATTTGAAGCTAACTCGTTGGTTTCGCATGCAGCTGAATCTATATCATGTATATCATAAGTATTTGAAGTTAAACCTTTTATTTCGCATGGATTCGAAGCTAAGCCTTCTACGTCGCATTGATTTGAAGCTAAATCATTTGTTTCGCATGTATTCAAAGATCAGTCTTCTACCTCGCATTGATTTGAATCTAAATCATGTATTTCGCATGGAATTGAATCTAACTCGTTTGTTTAGCCTGCATTTAGAACTAAATCATGTATATCACAGGTATTTGAAGCTAAACCAATTCATTTGCACGGATTCGAAAATAAGCCTTCTACTTCGCATTGATTTGAAGCAAAATCATGTGTTGCGCATGGATTTGAAGCAAACTCGTTTGTTTCGCATGCTGTTGAATCTAAATCTTGTATATCACAAGAATTTGAAGCTAAACCATTTGATTCGCATGGATTTGAAGCTAACTCGTTTATTTCGCATGCTGTTGAAGCTAAATCATGTATATCACAAGTATTTGAAAATGTACCATTTGATTAGCATGGATTCGAAGATCACCCCTCTTCTTCGCATTGATTTGAAGCTAAATCATGTGTTTCGCATGGATTTGAAGCTAACTCGTTTCTTTCGCATGCAAGTTGAAGCTAAATCATGTATATCACAAGTATTTGAAGCAAAACCTTTGTTTCGCATGAATTCGAAAATCAGCCTTCTGCTTCGCATTGATTTGGACCTAAATCATGTGTTTCGCATGGATTTGAAGCTAACTCGTTTATTTCGCATGCACTTGAAGCTGAACCATGTATATCACAAGTATTTGACGCTAAACCGTTTGATTGGCATGGATTTGAAGCTAAGCCTTCTACTTCGCATTAAATTGAAGCTAAATCATGTGTTTCGCACGGATTTGAAGCTAATACGTTTGTTTCGCATGCTGTTGAAGCTAAATCATGTATATCACAAGTATTTGAATCTAAACAATCTGTTTCGTGTGGATTCGGAGATCAGCCTTCTACTTCGCATTGATTTGAAACGAAATCATATGCTTAGCTTGGATTTGAAGCTAACTCGTTTGTTTGGCATGCTGTTGAAGCTGAATCATGTATATCACAAGTATTTGAAGCTAAAGCATTTGATTCCCATGGATTTGAAGCTATGCCTTCTACTTCGCTTGATTTGGAGCTAAATCATGTGTTTCGCATGGATTTGAAGCTAACTCGTTTGTTTCGCATGCTGTTGAAGCTAAATCATGTATATCACAAGTATTTGAATATGTACCATTTGATTAGCATGGATTCGAAGATCACCCCTCTTCTTCGCATTGATTTGAAGCTAAATCATGTGTTTCGCATGGATTTGAAGCTAACTCGTTTGTTTCGCATACAGTTGAAGCTAAATCATGTATATCACAAGTATTTGAAGCTAAACCATTTAATTCCCATGGATCTGAAGGTATGACTTCTACTTCGCATTGATTTGATGTTAAATCATATGTTTCGCATGGATCTGAAGCTATCTCGTTTGTTTCGCATGCACTTGAATATAAATCAAGTATATCACAAGTATTTTAAGCTAAATCGTTCGATTCGCATGGATTTGAAGCTAAGCCTTCTACCTCGCATTGATTTGAAGATAAATCATGTGTTTCGCATGGATTTGAAGCTAACTCGTTTGTTTCGCATGCTGTTGAAGCTAAATCATGTATATCACAAGTGTTTGAAGCTAAACCATTTGTTTCCCATGGATTCGAAGATAACCCTTCTACTTCGCATTGGTTTGAAGCTAAATCATTTGTTTCGCATGGATTTGAAGCTAACTCGTTTGTTTCGCATGCTGTTGAAACTAAATCATGTATATCACAAGTATTTGAAGCTAAACCATTTGATTCCCATGGATTTGTAGCTATGCCTTCTACTTCGCATTGATTTGGAGCTAAATCATGTGTTTCGCATGGATTTACAGCTAACTCGTTTGTTTCGCATGCTGTTGAAGCTAAATCATGTATATCACAAGTATTTGAATATGGACCATTTGATTAGCATGGATTCGAAGATCACCACTCTTCTTCGCATTGATTTGAAGATAATCATGTGTTTCGCAAGGATTTGAAGCTAACTCGTTTGTTTCGCATGCAGTTGAAGCTAAATCATGTATATCACAAGTATTTGAATCTAAACCATTTGTTTCGCATGGATTCGAACATCAGCCTTCTGCTTCGCATTGATTTGATGTTAAATCATATGTTTCGCATGGATTTGAAGCTATCTCGTTTGTTTCGCATGCACTTGAATATAAATCAAGTATATCACAAGTATTTGATGCTAAATCTTTCGATTCGCATGGATTTGAAGCTAAGCCTTCTACCTCGCATTAAATTGAAGCTAAATCATGTGTTTCGCTTGGATTTGAAGCTAACTCGTTTGTTTCGCATGCTGTTGAAGCTAAATCATGTATATCACAAGTATTTGAATATGAACCATTTGATTAGCAGGGATTCGAAGATCACCCCTCTTCTTCGCATTGATTTGAAGCTAAATCATGTGTTTCGCATGGATTTGAAGCTAACTCGTTTGTTCAGCATGCAGTTGAAGCAAAATCATGTATATCACAAGTGTTTGAAGCTAAACCATTTGTTTCGCATGGATTCAAAGATAACCCTACTACTTCGCATTGATTTGAAGCTAAATCATGTGTTGCGCATGGATTTGAAGCTAACTCGTTTGTTTCGCATACTTTTGAAGCTAAATCATGTATATCACAAGTATTTGAAGCTAAACCATTTAATTCCCATGGATCTGAAGGTATGGCTTCTACTTCGCATTGATTTGATGTTAAATCATATGTTTCGCATGGATCTGAAGCTATCTCGTTTGTTTCGCATGCACTTGAATATAAATCAAGTATATCACAAGTATTTGAAGCTAAATCGTTTGATTCGCATGGATTTGAAGCTAAGCCTTCTACCTCGCATTGATTTGAAGATAAATCATGTGTTTCGCATGGATTTGAAGCTAACTCGTTTATTTCGCATGCACTTGAAGCTGAACCATGTATATCACAAGTATTTGAAGCTACACCGTTTGATTGGCATGGATTTGAAGCTAAGCCTTCTACTTCGCATTAAATTGAAGCTAAATCATGTGTTTCGCATGTATTTGAAGCTAACTAGTTTGTTCAGCATGCAGTTGAAGCAAAATCATGTATATCACAAGTGTTTGAAGCTAAACCATTTGTTTCGCATGGATTCAAAGATAACCCTTCTACTTCGCATTGATTTGAAGCTAAATCATGTGTTGCGCATGGATTTGAAGCTAACTCGTTTGTTTCGCATACTTTTGAACCTAAATCATGTATATCACAAGTATTTGAAGCTAAACCATTTAATTCCCATGGATCTGAAGGTATGGCTTCTACTTCGCATTGATTTGATGTTAAATCATATGTTTCGCATGGTTCTGAAGCTAACTCGTTTGTTTCGCATGCTGTTGAAGCTAAATCAAGTATATCACAAGTATTTGAAGCAAAACCATTTGTTTGGCACGGATTTGATGATAACCCATCAAGTTCGCATTGATTTGAATTTAAATCATTTGCTTCGCGTGGATTTGAAGCTAACTCGTTTGTTTCGCATGCAGTTGAAGATAAGTCATGCATACCACAAGTATTTGAAGATAAACCATTTGATTCCCATGGATTTGAAGCTATGCCTTCTTCTTCGCATTGATTTGGAGCTAAATCATGTGTTTCGCATGGATTTAAAGCTAACTCGTTGTTTCGCATGCAGTTGAAGCTAAATCATGTATAACACAAGTGTTTGAAGCTAAACCATTCGTTTCGCATGGATTCAAAGATAACCCTTCTACTTCGCATTGATTTGAATTTAAATCATGTGTTTCGCATGGATTTGAAGCTAACTCGTTTTTTTCGCATGCAGTTGAAGCTAAATCATGTATATCACAAGTGTTTGAAGCTAAATCATTTGTTTCGCATGGATTCGAAGATAACCCTTCTACTTCGCATTGATTTGAAGCTAAATCATGTGTTTCGCATGGATTTGAAGCAAAGCCTTCTACTTCGCATTGATTTGGAGTTAAATCATGTGTTTCGCATGGATTTAAAGCTAACTCGTTGTTTCGCAAGCAGTTGAAGCTAAATCATGTATATCACAAGTGTTTGAAGCTAAATCATTTGTTTCGCATGAATTCGAAGATAACCCTTCTACTTCGCATTGATTTGAAGCTAAATCATGTGTTGCGCATGGATTAGAAGCTAACTCGTTTGTTTCGCATGCAGTTGAAGCTAAATCATGTATATCACAAGTATTTGAAGCTAAACCATTTTATTCCCATGCATTTGAAGCTATGCCTTCTACTTCGCATTTTTTGATGTTAAATCATATGTCTCGCATGGATTTGAAGCTATCTCGTTTGTTTCGCATGCACAGAATATAAATCAAGTATATCACAAGTATTTGAAGCTAAACCTTTGTTTCGCATGGATTCGAACAACAGCCTTCTGCTTCGCATTGATTTGGACCTAAATCATGTGTTTCGCATGGATTTGAAGCTAACTCGTTTATTTCGCATGCACTTGAAGCAGAACCATGTATATCACAAGTATTTGAAGCTAAACCATTTGATTGGCATGGATTTGAAGCTAAGCCTTCTACTTCGCATTAAATTGAAGCTAAATCATGTGTTTCGCATGGATTTGAAGCTAACACGTTTGTTTCGCATGCTGTTGAAGCTAAATCATGTATATCACAAGTATGTGAATCTAAACCATTTGTTGCCCATGGATTTGAAGCTATGCCTTCTACTTCGCATTGATTTGGATTTAAATCATATGTTTCGCATGGATTTAAAGCTAACTCGTTGTTTCGCATGCAGTTGAAGCTAAATTATGTATAACACTAGTGTTTGAAGCTAAACCATTTGTTTCGCATGGATTCAAAGATAACCCTTCTACTTCGCATTGATTTGAAGCTAAATCATGTATTTCGCATGGATTTGAAGCTAACTCGTTTGTTTCGCATGCTGTTGAAGCTAAATCATGTATATCACAAGTGTTTGAAGCTAAATCATTTGTTTCGCATGAATTCGAAGATAACCCTTCTACCTTGCATTGATTTGAAGCTAAATCATGTTTTTCGCATGGATTTGAAGCAAAGCCTTCTACTTCGCATAGATTTGGAGTTAAATCATGTGTTTCGCATGGATTTAAAGCTAAATCGTTGTTTCGCATGCAGTTGAAGCTAAATCATGTATATCACAAGTGTTTGAAGCTAAACCATTTGTTTCGCATGGATTCGAAGATAACCCTTCTACTTCGCATTGATTTGAAGCTAAATCATGTGTTTCGCATGGATTTGAAGCAAAGCCTTCTACTTCGCATTGATTTGGAGTTAAATCATGTGTTTCGCATGGATTTAAAGCTAACTCGTTGTTTCGCAAGCAGTTGAAGCTAAATCATGTATATCACAAGTGTTTGAAGCTGAACCATTTGATTCCCATGGATCTGAAGGTATGGCTTCTACTTCGCATTGATTTGGAGCTAAATCATGTGTTTCGCATGGATTTAAAGCTAACTCGTTGTTTCGCATGCAGTTGAAGCTAAATCAAGTATAACACAAGTGTTTGAAGCTAAACCATTTGTTTCGCATGGATTCAAAGATAACCCTTCTACTTCGCATTGATTTGAATTTAAATCATGTGTTTCGCATGGATTTGAAGCTAACTCGTTTTTTTCGCATGCAGTTGAAGCTAAATTATGTATATCACAAGTGTTTGAAGCTAAATCATTTGTTTCGCATGGATTCGAAGATAACCCTTCTACTTCGCATTGATTTGAAGCTAAATCATGTGTTTCGCATGGATTTGAAGCAAAGCCTTCTACTTCGCATTGATTTGGAGTTAAATCATGTGTTTCGCATGGATTTAAAGCTAACTCGTTGTTTCGCAAGCAGTTGAAGCTAAATCATGTATATCACAAGTGTTTGAAGCTAAATCATTTGTTTCGCATGAATTCGAAGATAACCCTTCTACTTCGCATTGATTTGAAGCTAAATCATGTTTTTCGCATGGATTTGAAGCAAAGCCTTCTACTTCGCATAGATTTGGAGTTAAATCATGTGTTTCGCATGGATTTAAAGCTAAATCGTTGTTTCGCATGCAGTTGAAGCTAAATCATGTATATCACAAGTGTTTGAAGCTAAACCATTTGTTTCGCATGGATTCGAAGATAACCCTTCTACTTCGCATTGGTTTGAAGCTAAATCATTTGTTTCGCATGGATTTGAAGCTAACTCGTTTGTTTCGCATGCTGTTGAAACTAAATCATGTATATCACAAGTATTTGAAGCTAAACCATTTGATTCCCATGGATTTGTAGCTATGCCTTCTACTTCGCATTGATTTGGAGCTAAATCATGTGTTTCGCATGGATTTAAAGCTAACTCGTTGTTTCGCATGCCGTTGAAGCTAAATCATGTATATCACAAGTGTTTGAAGCTAAACCATTTGTTTCGCATGGATTCGAAGATAACCCTTCTACTTCGCATTGATTTGAAGCTAAATCATGTGTTGCGCATGGATTAGAAGCTAACTCGTTTGTTTCGCATGCAGTTGAAGCTAAATCATGTATATCACAAGTATTTGAAGCTAAACCATTTTATTCCCATGCATTTGAAGCTATGCCTTCTACTTCGCATTGATTTGATGTTAAATCATATGTCTCGCATGGATTTGAAGCTATCTCGTTTGTTTCGCATGCACAGAATATAAATCAAGTATATCACAAGTATTTGAAGCTAAACCTTTGTTTCGCATGGATTCGAACAACAGCCTTCTGCTTCGCATTGATTTGGACCTAAATCATGTGTTTCGCATGGATTTGAAGCTAACTCGTTTATTTCGCATGCACTTGAAGCAGAACCATGTATATCACAAGTATTTGAAGCTAAACCATTTGATTGGCATGGATTTGAAGCTAAGCCTTCTACTTCGCATTAAATTGAAGCTAAATCATGTGTTTCGCATGGATTTGAAGCTAACACGTTTGTTTCGCATGCTGTTGAAGCTAAATTATGTATATCACAAGTATGTGAATCTAAACCATTTGTTGCCCATGGATTTGAAGCTATGCCTTCTACTTCGCATTGATTTGGATTTAAATCATATGTTTCGCATGGATTTAAAGCTAACTCGTTGTTTCGCATGCAGTTGAAGCTAAATCATGTATAACACTAGTGTTTGAAGCTAAACCATTTGTTTCGCATGGATTCAAAGATAACCCTTCTACTTCGCATTGATTTGAAGCTAAATCATGTATTTCGCATGGATTTGAAGCTAACTCGTTTGTTTCGCATGCTGTTGAAGCTAAATCATGTATATCACAAGTGTTTGAAGCTAAATCATTTGTTTCGCATGAATTCGAAGATAACCCTTCTACCTTGCATTGATTTGAAGCTAAATCATGTTTTTCGCATGGATTTGAAGCAAAGCCTTCTACTTCGCATAGATTTGGAGTTAAATCATGTGTTTCGCATGGATTTAAAGCTAAATCGTTGTTTCGCATGCAGTTGAAGCTAAATCATGTATATCACAAGTGTTTGAAGCTAAACCATTTGTTTCGCATGGATTCGAAGATAACCCTCCTACTTCGCATTGGTTTGAAGCTAAATCATTTGTTTCGCATGGATTTGAAGCTAACTCGTTTGTTTCGCATGCTGTTGGAACTAAATCATGTATATCACAAGTACTTGAAGCTAAACCATTTGATTCCCATGGATTTGTAGCTATGCCTTCTACTTCGCATTGATTTGGAGCTAAATCATGTGTTTCGCATGGATTTAAAGCTAACTCGTTGTTTCGCATGCAGTTGAAGCTAAATCATGTATATCACAAGTGTTTGAAGCTAAACCATTTGTTTCGCATGGATTCGAAGATAACCCTTCTACTTCGCATTGATTTGAAGCTAAATCATGTGTTTCGCATGGATTTGAAGCAAAGCCTTCTACTTCGCATTGATTTGGAGTTAAATCATGTGTTTCGCATGGATTTAAAGCTAACTCGTTGTTTCGCAAGCAGTTGAAGCTAAATCATGTATATCACAAGTGTTTGAAGCTGAACCATTTGATTAGCATGGATTCGAAGATCACCCCTCTTCTTCGCATTGATTTGAATTTAAATCATTTGCTTCGCGTGGATTTGAAGCTAACTCGTTTGTTTCGCATGCAGTTGAAGATAAGTCATGCATACCACAAGTATTTGAAGATAAACCATTTGATTCCCATGGATTTGAAGCTATGCCTTCTACTTCGCATTGATTTGGAGCTAAATCATGTGTTTCGCATGGATTTAAAGCTAACTCGTTGTTTCGCATGCAGTTGAAGCTAAATCATGTATAACACAAGTGTTTGAAGCTAAACCATTTGTTTCGCATGGATTCAAAGATAACCCTTCTACTTCGCATTGATTTGAATTTAAATCATGTGTTTCGCATGGATTTGAAGCTAACTCGTTTTTTTCGCATGCAGTTGAAGCTAAATCATGTATATCACAAGTGTTTGAAGCTAAATCATTTGTTTCGCATGGATTCGAAGATAACCCTTCTACTTCGCATTGATTTGAAGCTAAATCATGTGTTTCGCATGGATTTGAAGCAAAGCCTTCTACTTCGCATTGATTTGGAGTTAAATCATGTGTTTCGCATGGATTTAAAGCTAACTCGTTGTTTCGCAAGCAGTTGAAGCTAAATCATGTATATCACAAGTGTTTGAAGCTAAATCATTTGTCTCGCATGAATTCGAAGATAACCCTTCTACTTCGCATTGATTTGAAGCTAAATCATGTTTTTCGCATGGATTTGAAGCAAAGCCTTCTACTTCGCATAGATTTGGAGTTAAATCATGTGTTTCGCATGGATTTAAAGCTAAATCGTTGTTTCGCATGCAGTTGAAGCTAAATCATGTATATCACAAGTGTTTGAAGCTAAACCATTTGTTTCGCATGGATTCGAAGATAACCCTTCTACTTCGCATTGATTTGAATTTAAATCATGTGTTTCGCATGGATTTGAAGCTAACTCGTTTTTTTCGCATGCAGTTGAAGCTAAATCATGTATATCACAAGTGTTTGAAGCTAAATCATTTGTTTCGCATGGATTCGAAGATAACCCTTCTACTTCGCATTGATTTGAAGCTAAATCATGTGTTTCGCATGGATTTGAAGCAAAGCCTTCTACTTCGCATTGATTTGGAGTTAAATCATGTGTTTCGCATGGATTTAAAGCTAACTCGTTGTTTCGCAAGCAGTTGAAGCTAAATCATGTATATCACAAGTGTTTGAAGCTAAATCATTTGTTTCGCATGAATTCGAAGATAACCCTTCTACTTCGCATTGATTTGAAGCTAAATCATGTTTTTCGCATGGATTTGAAGCAAAGCCTTCTACTTCGCATAGATTTGGAGTTAAATCATGTGTTTCGCATGGATTTAAAGCTAAATCGTTGTTTCGCATGCAGTTGAAGCTAAATCATGTATATCACAAGTGTTTGAAGCTAAACCATTTGTTTCGCATGGATTCGAAGATAACCCTTCTACTTCGCATTGGTTTGAAGCTAAATCATTTGTTTCGCATGGATTTGAAGCTAACTCGTTTGTTTCGCATGCTGTTGAAACTAAATCATGTATATCACAAGTATTTGAAGCTAAACCATTTGATTCCCATGGATTTGTAGCTATGCCTTCTACTTCGCATTGATTTGGAGCTAAATCATGTGTTTCGCATGGATTTAAAGCTAACTCGTTGTTTCGCATGCCGTTGAAGCTAAATCATGTATATCACAAGTGTTTGAAGCTAAACCATTTGTTTCGCATGGATTCGAAGATAACCCTTCTACTTCGCATTGATTTGAAGCTAAATCATGTGTTGCGCATGGATTAGAAGCTAACTCGTTTGTTTCGCATGCAGTTGAAGCTAAATCATGTATATCACAAGTATTTGAAGCTAAACCATTTTATTCCCATGCATTTGAAGCTATGCCTTCTACTTCGCATTGATTTGATGTTAAATCATATGTCTCGCATGGATTTGAAGCTATCTCGTTTGTTTCGCATGCACAGAATATAAATCAAGTATATCACAAGTATTTGAAGCTAAACCTTTGTTTCGCATGGATTCGAACAACAGCCTTCTGCTTCGCATTGATTTGGACCTAAATCATGTGTTTCGCATGGATTTGAAGCTAACTCGTTTATTTCGCATGCACTTGAAGCAGAACCATGTATATCACAAGTATTTGAAGCTAAACCATTTGATTGGCATGGATTTGAAGCTAAGCCTTCTACTTCGCATTAAATTGAAGCTAAATCATGTGTTTCGCATGGATTTGAAGCTAACACGTTTGTTTCGCATGCTGTTGAAACTAAATCATGTATATCACAAGTATGTGAATCTAAACCATTTGTTGCCCATGGATTTGAAGCTATGCCTTCTACTTCGCATTGATTTGGAGTTAAATCATATGTTTCGCATGGATTTAAAGCTAACTCGTTGTTTCGCATGCAGTTGAAGCTAAATCATGTATAACACTAGTGTTTGAAGCTAAACCATTTGTTTCGCATGGATTCAAAGATAACCCTTCTACTTCGCATTGATTTGAAGCTAAATCATGTATTTCGCATGGATTTGAAGCTAACTCGTTTGTTTCGCATGCTGTTGAAGCTAAATCATTTGTTTCGCATGAATTCGAAGATAACCCTTCTACCTTGCATTGATTTGAAGCTAAATCATGTTTTTCGCATGGATTTGAAGCAAAGCCTTCTACTTCGCATAGATTTGGAGTTAAATCATGTGTTTCGCATGGATTTAAAGCTAAATCGTTGTTTCGCATGCAGTTGAAGCTAAATCATGTATATCACAAGTGTTTGAAGCTAAACCATTTGTTTCGCATGGATTCGAAGATAACCCTCCTACTTCGCATTGGTTTGAAGCTAAATCATTTGTTTCGCATGGATTTGAAGCTAACTCGTTTGTTTCGCATGCTGTTGAAACTAAATCATGTATATCACAAGTACTTGAAGCTAAACCATTTGATTCCCATGGATTTGTAGCTATGCCTTCTACTTCGCATTGATTTGGAGCTAAATCATGTGTTTCGCATGGATTTAAAGCTAACTCGTTGTTTCGCATGCAGTTGAAGCTAAATCATGTATATCACAAGTGTTTGAAGCTAAACCATTTGTTTCGCATGGATTCGAAGATAACCCTTCTACTTCGCATTGATTTGAAGCTAAATCATGCGTTTCGCATGGATTTGAAGCAAAGCCTTCTACTTCGCATTGATTTGGAGTTAAATCATGTGTTTCGCATGGATTTAAAGCTAACTCGTTGTTTCGCAAGCAGTTGAAGCTAAATCATGTATATCACAAGTGTTTGAAGCTGAACCATTTGATTAGCATGGATTCGAAGATCACCCCTCTTCTTCGCATTGATTTGAAGATAATCATGTGTTTCGCATGGATTTGAAGCTAACTCGTTTGTTTCGCATGCAGTTGAAGAAAAGTAATGCATATCACAAGTATTTGAAGATAAACCATTTGATTCCCATGGATTTGTAGCTATGCCTTCTACTTCGCATTGATTTGGAGCTAAATCATGTGTTTCGCATGGATTTAAAGCTAACTCGTTGTTTCGCATGCAGTTGAAGCTAAATCATGTATATCACAAGTGTTTGAAGCTAAACCATTTGTTTCGCATGGATTCGAAGATAACCCTTCTACTTCGCATTGATTTGAAGCTAAATCATTTGTTTCGCATGGATTTGAAGCTAACTCGTTTGTTTCGCATGCAGTTGAAGCTAAATCATGTATATCACAAGTATTTGAAGCTAAACCATTTTATTCACATGGATTTGAAGCTATGCCTTCTACTTCGCATTGATTTGATGTTAAATCATATGTCTCGCATGGATTTGAAGCTATCTCGTTTGTTTCGCATGCACTTGACTATAAATCAAGTATATCACAAGTATTTGAAGCTAAACCTTTGTTTCGCATGTATTCGAACATCAGCCTTCTGCTTCGCATTGATTTGGACCTAAATCATGTGTTTCGCATGGATTTGAAGCTAACTCGGTTATTTCGCATGCACTTGAAGCTAAATCATGTATATTACAATTTGTTTGAAGCTAAACCATTTGTTTTGCATGGATTCGAAGATAATCCTTCTTCTTCGCATTGATTTGAAGCTAAATCATGTATTTTGCATGGATTAGAAGCTAACTCGTTTGTTTCGCATGCAGTTGATGCTGAATCATGTATATCACAAGTATTTGCAGCTAAACAATTTGTTTCGCATGGATTCGTAGATAAGCCTTCTACTTCGCATCGATTTGAAGCTATATCATGTGTTTCGCATGGTTTTTGAAGCTAACTCGTTTGTTTCGCATGCAGTTGAAGCTAAATCATGTATATCACAAGTGTTTGAAGCTAAACCATTCGTTTCGCATGGATTCGAAGATAACCCTTCTACTTCGCATTGATTTGAAGCTAAATCATGTGTTGCGCATGGATTTGAAGCTAACTCGTTTGTTTCGCATGCAGTTGAAGCTAAATCATGTATATCACAAGTATTTGAATATGTACCATTTGATTAGCATGGATTCGAAGATCACCCCTCTTCTTCGCATTGATTTGAAGCTAAATCATGTGTTTCGCATGGATTTGAAGCAAAACCTTCTACTTCGAATTGATTTGGAGTTTAATCATGTGTTTCGCATTGGTTTAAAGCTAACTAGTTTGTTTCGCATGCTGTTGAAGCTAAATCATGTATATCACAAGTATTTGAATATGTACCATTTGATTAGCATGGATTCGAAGATCACCCCTCTTCTTCGCATTGATTTGAAGCTAAATCATGTGTTTCGCATGGATTTGAAGCAAAGCCTTCTACTTCGAATTGATTTGGAGTTTAATCATGTGTTTCGCATGGGTTTAAAGCTAACTAGTTTGTTTCGCATGCACTTGAATCTAAATCAAGTATATCACAAGTATTTGAAGCTAAACCGTTTGATTGGCAAGGATTTGAAGCTAAGCCTCCTACTTCGCATTAAATTGAAGCTAAATCATGTGTTTCGCTTGGATTTGAAGCTAACTCGTTTGTTTCGCATGCTGTTGAAGCTAAATCATGTATATCACAAGTATTTGAATATGAACCATTTGATTAGCATGGATTCGAAGATCACCCCTCTTCTTCGCATTGATTTGAAGCTAAATCATGTGTTTCGCATGGATTTGAAGCTAACTCGTTTGTTCAGCGTGCAGTTGAAGCGAAATCATGTATATCACAAGTGTTTGAAGCTAAACCATTTGTTTCGCATGGATTCAAAGATAACCCTTCTACTTCGCATTGATTTGAAGCTAAATCATGTGTTTTGCATGGTTTTTGAAGCTATCTCGTTTGTTTCGCATGCTGTTGAAGCTAAATCTTGTATATCACAAGTGTTTGAAGCTAAACCATTTGTTTCGCATGGATTCGAAGATAATCCTTCTTTTTCGCATTGGTTTGAAGCTAAATCATGTGTTTCGCATGGATTTGAAGCTAACTCGTTTGTTTCGCATGCTGTTGAAGCTAAATCATGTATATCACAAGTGTTTGAAGCTAAACCATTTGTTTCCTATGGATTCGAAGATAACCCTTCTACTTCGCATTGGTTTGAAGCTAAATCATTTGTTTCGCATGGATTTGAAGCTAACTCGTTTGTTTCGCATGCTGTTGAAACTAAATCATGTATATCACAAGTATTTGAAGCTAAACCATTTGATTCTCATGGATTTGTAGCTATGCCTCCTACTTCGCATTGATTTGGTGCTAAATCATGTGTTTCGCATGGATTTACAGCTAACTCGTTTGTTTCGCATGCTGTTGAAGCTAAATCATGTATATCACAAGTATTTGAAGCTAAACCTTTGTTTCGCATGGATTCGAACATCAGCCTTCTGCTTCGCATTGATTTGGACCTAAATCATGTTTTTCGCATGGATTTGAAGCTAACTCGTTTATTTCGCATGCACTTGAAGCTGAACCATGTATATCACAAGTATTTGAAGCTAAACCGTTTGATTGGCATGGATTTGAAGCTAAGCCTTCTACTTCGCTTTAAATTGAAGCTAAATCATGTGTTTCGCATGGATTTGAAGCTAACACGTTTGTTTCGCATGCTGTTGAAGCTAAATCATGTATATCACAAGTATGTGAATCTAAACAATTTGTTGCCCATGGATTTGAAGCTATGCCTTCTACTTCGCATTGATTTGGAGTTAAATCATATGTTTCGCATGGATTTAAAGCTAACTCGTTGTTTCGCATGCAGTTGAAGCTAAATCATGTATAACACTAGTGTTTGTAGCTAAACCATTTGTTTCGCATGTATTCAAAGATAACCCTTCTACTTCGCATTGATTTGAAGCTAAATCATGTATTTCGCATGGATTTGAAGCTAACTCGTTTGTTTCGCATGCTGTTGAAGCTAAATCATGTATATCACAAGTGTTTGAAGCTAAATCATTTGTTTCGCATGAATTCGAAGATAACCCATCTACCTTGCATTGATTTGAAGCTAAATCATGTTTTTCGCATGAATTTGAAGCAAAGCCTTCTACTTCGCATAGATTTGGAGTTAAATCATGTGTTTCGCATGGATTTAAAGCTAAATCGTTGTTTCGCATGCAGTTGAAGCTAAATCATGTATATCACAAGTGTTTGAAGCTAAACCATTTGTTTCGCATGGATTCGAAGATAACCCTCCTACTTCGCATTGGTTTGAAGCTAAATCATTTGTTTCGCATGGATTTGAAGCTAACTCGTTTGTTTCGCATGTTGTTGAAGCTAAATCATGTATATCACAAGTATGTGAATCTAAACCATTTGTTTCCCATGGATTTGAAGCTATGCCTTCTACTTCGCATTGATTTGGAGCTAAATCATGTGTTTCGCATGGATTTGAAGCTAACTCGTTTGTTTCGCATGCAGTTGAAGATAAGTCATGCATACCACAAGTATTTGAAGATAAACCATTTTATTCCCATGGATTTGAAGCTATGCCTTCTACTTCGCATTGATTTGGAGCTAAATCATGTGTTTCGCATGGATTTAAAGCTAACTCGTTGTTTCGCATGCAGTTGAAGCTAAATCATGTATAACACAAGTGTTTGATGCTAAACCATTTGTTTCGCATGGATTCGAAGATCAGCCTTCTACTTCGCATTGATTTGAAGCTAAATCATGAGTTTCGCATGGATTTGAAGCTAACTCGTTTGTTTCGCATGCTGTTGAAGCTAAATCATGTATATCACAAGTATTTGAAGCTAAACCATTTGTTTCGCATGGATTCGAAGATAACCCTTCTACTTCGCATTGATGTGAAGTTAAATCATGTGTTTCGCATGGATTTAAAGCTAACTCGTTTGTTTCGCATACTGTTGAAGCTAAATCATGTATATCAGAAGTATTTGAAGCTAAACCGTTTGAATCGCATGGATTTGAAAATAAGCCTTCTACCTCGCATTGATTTGAAGATAAATCATGTGTTTCGCTTGGATTTGAAGCTAACTCGTTTGTTTCACATGATGTTGAAGCTAAATCATGTATATCACAAGTGTTTGAAGCTAAACCATTTGTTTCGCATGGATTCGAAGGTAAGCCTTCTACTTCGCATTGATTTGAAGCTAAATCATGTCTATCGCTAGGATTTGAAGCTAACTCGTTTGTTTCGCATACTGTTGAAGCTAAACCATGTATAACACAAGTATTTGAGCCTGATCCATTTGTTTCGCATGGATTCGAAGATCAGTCTCCTAATTTGCATTGATTTGAAGGTAAATCATGCCTTTTGCATGCATTTAAAGCTAACTCGTTTGTTTCACCTGCATTTGAAGCTATATCAGAGATATTCGCAAGTATTTGAATTTAAATCATTCGTTTCGCATGGATTTGAAGATAAGCCTTCTACTTCGCATTGATTTGATGCTAAATCATGTGTTTCGCATGGATTTGAGGCTAACTCGTTTGTTTCGCATGCAGTTGAATCTAAATCATGTATATCACAAGTATTTGAAGCTGAAGCATTTGTTTCGCATGAATATTAAGTTAAACCATGTGTTTCGCATGACTTTGACGCTAAATAATGTGTTTCGCTTGGCTATGAAGCCCAACTCGTTTGTCTCGACTGCATTTTAAGCTAAATCATGTATATCAGAAATATTTGAAGCTAAACCATTTGTTTCGCATCGATTTGAAACTAAATCGTTTGTTTCGCAGTTGAAGGTAAATCATGTATATCACAAGTATTTGAAGCTGAACCATTTGTTTCGAATAGATTTGAAGCTAAGCCTTCTACTTCGCATTGATTTGAAGCTAAATCATGTGTTTCGCTTGGATTTGAAGCTAATTCGTTTGCTTCACATGCTGTTGAAGCTAAATCATGTATATCACAAGTATTTCAATCTAAACCACTTGTTTCGCATGGATTCGAAGATCTGCCTTCCACTTCGCACTGATTTGAAGCTGAATCATTTCTTTCGCTTGAATGTGAAGCTAACACGTTTGTTTCCCAAGCATTTGAAGCTAAATCATGTATAAAACAAGTGTTTGAAGCTAAACCATTTGTTTCGCATGGATTCGAAGATAAGCCTTCTACTTCGCATTGATTTGATGCTAAGTCATGTGTTTCGCATGGATTTGAAGCTAGCTCGTTTGTTTCGCATGCTGTTGAAGCTAAATCATGTATATCACAAGTATTTGAAGCTAAACCATATGTATCGCATGGGATCGAAGATAAGCCTCCTACTTCGCATTGATTTGAAGCTAAATTATGTGTTCCGCATGGATTTCAAGCTAACTCGTTTGTTTCGCATGCAGTTGAAGCTAAATCATGTATATCACAAGTATTTGCAGCTAAACCATTTGTTTCGCATGGATACGAAGATAAGCCTTCTACTTCGCATTGATTTGAAGTTAAATCATGTGTTTCGCATGGATTTGAATCTAACTCGTTTATTTCGCATGCTGTTGAAGCTAAATCATGTATATCACAAGTATAAGAAGCTAATCCATTTGTTTCGCATGGATTCGAAGATAAGCCTTCTACTTCGCATTGATTTGAATCTAAATCATGTGTTTCGCTTGGATTTGAAGCTAACTCGTTTTTTTCGCTAGTAGTTGAAGGTAAATCATGCATATCACAAGTATATGAAGCTAAACCATTTGTTTCGCATGGATTCGAAGATAAGCCTTCTACTTCGCATTGATTTTAATATAAATCATGTGTTTCGCATGGATTTGAAGCTAACTCGTTTGTTTCGCATGCAGTTGAAGCTGAATCATGTATATCACAAGTATTTGAAGCTAAACCATTTGCTTCGCATGGATTCGAAGTTAACTCGTTTGTTTCGCATGCAGTTGAAGCTAAATCACGTATATCAGAAGTATTTGCAGCTAAACCATTTGTTTCGCATGGATACGAAGATAAGCCTTCTACTTCGCATTGATTTGAAGCTAAATCATGTGTTTCGCATGGATTTGAATTTAACTCGTTTGTTTCGCATGCTGTTGAAGCTAAATCATGTATATCGCAAGTATTTGAAGCTACACCACTTGCTTCGCATGGATTCGAAGATCAGCCTTCTACTTCGCATTGATTTGATGCTAAATCATGTGTTTCGCATGGATTTGAAGCTTACTCGTTTGTTTCGCATGCTGTTGAAGCTAAATCATGTATATCACAAGTATTTGAAGCTAAACCATATGTTTCGCATGGATAGGAAGATAAGCCTTCTACTTCGCATTGATTTTAATCTAAATCATGTGTTTCGCAAGGATTTTAAGCTAACTCGTTTGTTTCGGATGCTGTTGAAGCTAAATCATGTATATCACAAGTATTTGAAGCTATATCATTTGTTTCGCATGGATTCGAAGATAACCCTTCTAATTCGCATTGATTTGAGGCTAAATCATGTGTTTCGCTTGGTTTTGAAGCTAACTCGTTTTTGTCGCATGCAGTTGTAGCTAAATCATGTATATCACAAGTATTTGAAGCTAAACCATTTGCTTCGCATGGATTCGAAGATCAGCCTTCTACTTCGCATTGATTTGAATCTAAATCATGTGTTCCGCATGGATTTTAAGCTAACTCGTTTGTTTCGCATGCAGTTGAAGCTAAATCATGTATATCACAAGTATTTGAAGCTAAACTATTCGTTTCGCGTGGATTCGAAGATAAGCCTTCCACTTCGCATTGATTTGATGCTAAATCATGTTTTTCGCAAGGATTTGAAGCTAACTCGTTTGTTTCGCATGCTGTTGAAGCTAACTCAAGTGTATCACAAGTATTTGAAGCTAAACCATTTGCTTCGCATGGATTCGAAGATCAGCCTTCTACTTCGCATTGATTTTAATCTAAATCATGTGTTTCGCATGGATTTGAAGCTAACTCGTCTGTTTCGCATGCTGTTGAAGCTAAATCATGTATATCACAAGTATTTCAATCTAAACCACTTGTTTCGCATGGATTCGAAGATCAGCCTTCCACTTCGCACTGATTTGAAGCTGAATCATTTCTTTCGCTTGAATGTGAAGCTAACACGTTTGTTTCCCAAGCATTTGAAGCTAATTCGTGTGTATCACAAGTATTTGAAGCTGAATTATTTTTTTCGCAAGAATATTGTGCTAAACAATGTGTTGCGAATGAATTTGAAGCTAAATTATTTGTTCCGTATGGATTCGAAGAAGAGACTTCTACTTCGCATTGATTTGAAGCGAAATCATGTGTTTCGCTTGGATTTGAAGCTAACTCGTTTGTGTCGCATGCAGTTAAATATAAATCATGTATATCACAAGTATTTGAAGCTAAACCGTTTGATTCGCATGGATTTGAAGCTAAGCCTTCTACTTCGCATTGATTTGAAGATAAATCATGTGTGTCGCTTGGATTTGAAGCTCAGCCTTCTACTTCGCATCGATTTGAAGCTAAATAATGTGTTTCGCTTGGATTTTAAGCTAACTCGTTTGTTTCGCATGCAGTTGAAGCTAAATCATGTATGTCACAAGTATTTGAAGCTAAAACATTTGATTCGCATGGATTTGAAACTCAGCATTCTACTTCCTATTGATTTGAAGCTAAGTCATGTGTTTCGCATGGATTTGAAGCTAACTCGTTTGTTTCGCCTGCATTTCAAGCCTTATCACTTCTATTCACAAGTATGTGAAGCTAAATCGTTCGTTTCGCATGGATTTGACGCTAAGCCTTCAACTTCGCGTTGACTTGATCCTGAATCACGTGTTTCTCATGGATTTGAGGCTAGCTCGTTTGTTTCGCATGCAGTTGAAGCTAAATCATGTATATCACAAGTATTTGAAGCTAAACCGTTTGATTCGCATGGATTTGAAGATAAGCCTTCTACCTCGCATTGATTTGAAGATAAATCATGTGTTTCGCTTGGATTTGAAGCTAACTCGATTGTTTCGCATGCTGTTGAAGGTAAATCATGTATATCACAAGTATTTGAAGCTAAACCATTTGTTTCGCATGGATTCGAAGATAACCCTTCTACTTCGCATTGATTTGAAGCTAAATCTTGTGTTTCGCATAGATTTGAAGCTAACTGGTTTGTTTCGCATGCTGTTGAAGCTAAATCATGTATATCACAAGTATTTGAAGCTAAATCGTTTGATTCGCATGGATTTGAAGATAAGCCTTCTACCTCGCATTGATTTGAAGATAAATCATGTGTTTCGCTTGGATTTGAAGCTAACTCGTTTGTTTCGCATGCTGTTGAAGCTAAATCATGTATATCACAAGTATTTGAAGCTAAACCATTTGTTTCGCATGGATTCGAAGATAACCCTTCTACTTCGCATTGATTTGAAGCTAAATCATGTGTTTCGCATGGATTTAAAGCTAACTCGTTTGTTTCGCATACTGTTGAAGCTAAATCATGTATATCAGAAGTATTTGAAGCTAAACCGTTTGAATCGCATGGATTTGAAGCTAAGCCTTCTACCTCGCATTGATTTGAAGATAAATCATGTGTTTCGCTTGGATTTGAAGCTAACTCGTTTGTTTCGGATGCTGTTGAAGCTAAATCATGTATATCACAAGTATTTGAAGCTATATCATTTGTTTCGCATGGATTCGAAGATAACCCTTCTAATTCGCATTGATTTGAGGCTAAATCATGTGTTTCGCTTGGATTTGAAGCTAACTCGTTTTTTTCGCTAGTAGTTGAAGCTAAATCATGCATGTCACAAGTATTTGAAGCTAAACCATTTGTTTCGCATGGATTCGAAGATAAGCCTTCTACTTCGCATTGATTTTAAACTAAATCATGTGTTTCGCATGGATTTGAAGCTAACTCGTTTATTTCGCATGCACTTGAAGCTGAACCATGTATATCACAAGTATTTGAAGCTACACCGTTTGATTGGCATGGATTTGAAGCTAAGCCTTCTACTTCGCATTAAATTGAAGCTAAATCATGTGTTTCGCATGGATTTGAAGCTAACTCGTTTGTTCAGCATGCAGTTGAAGCAAAATCATGTATATCACAAGTATTTGAAGCTAAGGCATTTGTTTCGCATTGATTCAAAGATCAGTCTTCCACTTCGCATTGATTTGAAGCTAAATCATGTGTTTCGCATGGATTTGAAGCTAACTCGTTTGTTTCGCATGCAGTTGATGCTGAATCATGTATATCACAAGTATTGGCAGCTAAACCATTTGTTTCGCATGGATTCGTAGATAAGCCTTCTACTTCGCATCGATTTGAAGCTAAATCATGTGTATCGCATGGTTTTTGAAGCTAACTCGTTTGTTTCGCATGCTGTTGAAGCTAAATCTTGTATATCACAAGTGTTTGAAGCTAAACCATTTGTTTCGCATGGATTCGAAGATAATCCTTCTTCTTCGCATTGGTTTGAAGCTAAATCATGTGTTTCGCATGGATTTGAAGCTAACTCGTTTGTTTCGCATGCTGTTGAAGCTAAATCATGTATATCACAAGTGTTTGAAGCTAAACCATTTGTTTCCCATGGATTCGAAGATAACCCTTCTACTTCGCATTGGTTTGAAGCTAAATCATTTGTTTCGCATGGATTTGAAGCTAACTCGTTTGTTTCGCATGCTGTTGAAACTAAATCATGTATATCACAAGTACTTGAAGCTAAACCATTTGATTCCCATGGATTTGTAGCTATGCCTTCTACTTCGCATTGATTTGGAGCTAAATCATGTGTTTCGCATGGATTTAAAGCTAACTCGTTGTTTCGCATGCAGTTGAAGCTAAATCATGTATATCACAAGTGTTTGAAGCTAAACCATTTGTTTCGCATGGATTCGAAGATAACCCTTCTACTTCGCATTGATTTGAAGCTAAATCATGTGTTTCGCATGGATTTGAAGCAAAGCCTTCTACTTCGCATTGATTTGGAGTTAAATCATGTGTTTCGCATGGATTTAAAGCTAACTCATTGTTTCGCAAGCAGTTGAAGCTAAATCATGTATATCACAAGTGTTTGAAGCTGAACCATTTGATTAGCATGGATTCGAAGATCATCCCTCTTCTTCGCATTGATTTGAAGATAATCATGTGTTTCGCATGGATTTGAAGCTAACTCGTTTGTTCAGCATGCAGTTGAAGCAAAATCATGTATATCACAAGTATTTGAAGCTAAACCATTTGTTTCGCATTGATTCAAAGATCAGTCTTCCACTTCGCATTGATTTGAAGCTAAATCATGTGTTTCGCATGGATTTGAAGCTAACTCGTTTGTTTCGCATGCAGTTGATGCTGAATCATGTATATCACAAGTATTTGCAGCTAAACCATTTGTTTCGCATGGATTCGTAGATAAGCCTTCTACTTCGCATCGATTTGAAGCTAAATCATGTGTATCGCATGGTTTTTGAAGCTAACTCGTTTGTTTCGCATGCTGTTGAAGCTAAATGTTTGTTTCGCATGCTGTTGAAGCTAAATCTTGTATATCACAAGTGTTTGAAGCTAAACCATTTGTTTCGCATGGATTCGAAGATAATCCTTCTTCTTCGCATTGGTTTGAAGCTAAATCATGTGTTTCGCATGGATTTGAAGCTAACTCGTTTGTTTCGCATGCAGTTGAAGCTAAATCATGTATATCACAAGTGTTTGAAGCTAAACCATTTGTTTCGCATGGATTCGGAGATCAGCCTTCTACTTCGCATTGATTTGAAACGAAATCATATGCTTAGCTTGGATTTGAAGCTAACTCGTTTGTTTGGCATGCTGTTGAAGCTAAATCATGTATATCACAAGTATTTGAAGCTAAAGCATTTGATTCCCATGGATTTGAAGCTATGCCTTCTACTTCGCTTGATTTGGAGCTAAATCATGTGTTTCGCATGGATTTGAAGCTAACTCGTTTGTTTCGCATGCTGTTGAAGCTAAATCATGTATATCACAAGTATTTGAATATGTACCATTTGATTAGCATGGATTCGAAGATCACCCCTCTTCTTCGCATTGATTTGAAGCTAAATCATGTGTTTCGCATGGATTTGAAGCTAACTCGTTTGTTTCGCATACAGTTGAAGCTAAATCATGTATATCACAAGTATTTGAAGCTAAACCATTTAATTCCCATGGATCTGAAGGTATGACTTCTACTTCGCATTGATTTGATGTTAAATCATATGTTTCGCATGGATCTGAAGCTATCTCGTTTGTTTCGCATGCACTTGAATATAAATCAAGTATATCACAAGTATTTTAAGCTAAATCGTTCGATTCGCATGGATTTGAAGCTAAGCCTTCTACCCTCGCATTGATTTGAAGATAAATCATGTGTTTCGCATGGATTTGAAGCTAACTCGTTTGTTTCGCATGCTGTTGAAGCTAAATCATGTATATCACAAGTGTTTGAAGCTAAACCATTTGTTTCCCATGGATTCGAAGATAACCCTTCTACTTCGCATTGGTTTGACGCTAAATCATTTGTTTCGCATGGATTTGAAGCTAACTCGTTTGTTTCGCATGCTGTTGAAACTAAATCATGTATATCACAAGTATTTGAAGCTAAACCATTTGATTCCCATGGATTTGTAGCTATGCCTTCTACTTCGCATTGATTTGGAGCTAAATCATGTGTTTCGCATGGATTTACAGCTAACTCGTTTGTTTCGCATGCTGTTGAAGCTAAATCATGTATATCACAAGTATTTGAATATGGACCATTTGATTAGCATGGATTCGAAGATCACCACTCTTCTTCGCATTGATTTGAAGATAATCATGTGTTTCGCAAGGATTTGAAGCTAACTCGTTTGTTTCGCATGCAGTTGAAGCTAAATCATGTATATCACAAGTATTTGAATCTAAACCATTTGTTTCGCATGGATTCGAACATCAGCCTTCTGCTTCGCATTGATTTGATGTTAAATCATATGTTTCGCATGGATTTGAAGCTATCTCGTTTGTTTCGCATGCACTTGAATATAAATCAAGTATATCACAAGTATTTGAAGCTAAATCGTTCGATTCGCATGGATTTGAAGCTAAGCCTTCTACCTCGCATTAAATTGAAGCTAAATCATGTGTTTCGCTTGGATTTGAAGCTAACTCGTTTGTTTCGCATGCTGTTGAAGCTAAATCATGTATATCACAAGTATTTGAATATGAACCATTTGATTAGCATGGATTCGAAGATCACCCCTCTTCTTCGCATTGATTTTGAAGCTAAATCATGTGTTTCGCATGGATTTGAAGCTAACTCGTTGTTCAGCATGCAGTTGAAGCAAAATCATGTATATCACAAGTGTTTGAATCTAAACCATTTGTTTCGCATGGATTCAAAGATAACCCTTCTACTTCGCATTGATTTGAAGCTAAATCATGTGTTGCGCATGGATTTGAAGCTAACTCGTTTGTTTCGCATACTTTTGAAGCTAAATCATGTATATCACAAGTATTTGAAGCTAAACCATTTAATTCCCATCGATCTGAAGGTATGGCTTCTACTTCGCATTGATTTGATGTTAAATCATATGTTTCGCATGGATCTGAAGCTATCTCGTTTGTTTCGCATGCACTTGAATATAAATCAAGTATATCACAAGTATTTGAAGCTAAATCGTTTGATTCGCATGGATTTGAAGCTAAGCCTTCTACCTCGCATTGATTTGAAGATAAATCATGTGTTTCGCATGGATTTGAAGCTAACTCGTTTATTTCGCATGCACTTGAAGCTGAACCATGTATATCACAAGTATTTGAAGCTACACCGTTTGATTGGCATGGATTTGAAGCTAAGCCTTCTACTTCGCATTAAATTGAAGCTAAATCATGTGTTTCGCATGGATTTGAAGCTAACTAGTTTGTTCAGCATGCAGTTGAAGCAAAATCATGTATATCACAAGTGTTTGAAGCTAAACCATTTGTTTCGCATGGATTCAAAGATAACCCTTCTACTTCGCATTGATTTGAAGCTAAATCATGTGTTGCGCATGGATTTGAAGCTAACTCGTTTGTTTCGCATACTTTTGAAGCTAAATCATGTATATCACAAGTATTTGAAGCTAAACCATTTAATTACCATGGATCTGAAGGTATGGCTTCTACTTCGCATTGATTTGATGTTAAATCATATGTTTCGCATGGATCTGAAGCTAACTCGTTTGTTTCGAATGCTGTTGAAGCTAAATCAAGTATATCACAAGTATTTGAAGCAAAACCATTTGTTTGGCACGGATTTGATGATAACCCATCAAGTTCGCATTGATTTGAATTTAAATCATTTGCTTCGCGTGGATTTGAAGCTAACTCGTTTGTTTCGCATGCAGTTGAAGATAAGTCATGCATACCACAAGTATTTGAAGATAAACCATTTGATTCCCATGGATTTGAAGCTATGCCTTCTACTTCGCATTGATTTGGAGCTAAATCATGTGTTTCGCATGGATTTAAAGCTAACTCGTTGTTTCGCATGCAGTTGAAGCTAAATCATGTATAACACAAGTGTTTGAAGCTAAATCATTTGTTTCGCATGGATTCAAAGATAACCCTTCTACTTCGCATTGATTTGAATTTAAATCATGTGTTTCGCATGGATTTGAAGCTAACTCGTTTTTTTCGCATGCAGTTGAAGCTAAATCATGTATATCACAAGTGTTTGAAGCTAAATCATTTGTTTCGCATGGATTCGAAGATAACCCTTCTACTTCGCATTGATTTGAAGCTAAATCATGTGTTTCGCATGGATTTGAAGCAAAGCCTTCTACTTCGCATTGATTTGGAGTTAAATCATGTGTTTCGCATGGATTTAAAGCTAACTCGTTGTTTCGCAAGCAGTTGAAGCTAAATCATGTATATCACAAGTGTTTGAAGCTAAATCATTTGTTTCGCATGAATTCGAAGATAACCCTTCTACTTCGCATAGATTTGGAGTTAAATCATGTGTTTCGCATGGATTTAAAGCTAAATCGTTGTTTCGCATGCAGTTGAAGCTAAATCATGTATATCACAAGTGTTTGAAGCTAAACCATTTGTTTCGCATGGATTCGAAGATAACCCTTCTACTTCGCATTGGTTTGAAGATAAATCATTTGTTTCGCATGGATTTGAAGCTAACTCGTTTGTTTCGCATGCTGTTGAAACTAAATCATGTATATCACAAGTATTTGAAGCTAAACCATTTGATTCCCATGGATTTGTAGCTATGCCTTCTACTTCGCATTGATTTGGAGCTAAATCATGTGTTTCGCATGGATTTAAAGCTAACTCGTTGTTTCGCATGCCGTTGAAGCTAAATCATGTATATCACAAGTGTTTGAAGCTAAACCATTTGTTTCGCATGGATTCGAAGATAACCCTTCTACTTCGCATTGATTTGAAGCTAAATCATGTGCTGCGCATGGATTAGAAGCTAACTCGTTTGTTTCGCATGCAGTTGAAGCTAAATCATGTATATCACAAGTATTTGAAGCTAAACCATTTTATTCCCATGCATTTGAAGCTATGCCTTCTACTTCGCATTGATTTGATGTTAAATCATATGTCTCGCATGGATTTGAAGCTATCTCGTTTGTTTCGCATGCACAGAATATAAATCAAGCATATCACAAGTATTTGAAGCTAAACCTTTGTTTCGCATGGATTCGAACAACAGCCTTCTGCTTCGCATTGATTTGGACCTAAATCATGTGTTTCGCATGGATTTGAATCTAACTCGTTTATTTCGCATGCACTTGAAGCAGAACCATGTATATCACAAGTATTTGAAGCTAAACCATTTGATTGGCATGGATTTGAAGCTAAGCCTTCTACTTCGCATTAAATTGAAGCTAAATCATGTGTTTCGCATGGATTTGAAGCTAACACGTTTGTTTCGCATGCTGTTGAAGCTAAATCATGTATATCACAAGTATGTGAATCTAAACCATTTGTTGCCCATGGATTTGAAGCTATGCCTTCTACTTCGCATTGATTTGGATTTAAATCATATGTTTCGCATGGATTTAAAGCTAACTCGTTGTTTCGCATGCAGTTGAAGCTAAATCATGTATAACACTAGTGTTTGAAGCTAAACCATTTGTTTCGCATGGATTCAAAGATAACCCTTCTACTTCGCATTGATTTGAAGCTAAATCATGTATTTCGCATGGATTTGAAGCTAACTCGTTTGTTTCGCATGCTGTTGAAGCTAAATCATGTATATCACAAGTGTTTGAAGCTAAATCATTTGTTTCGCATGAATTCGAAGATAACCCTTCTACCTTGCATTGATTTGAAGCTAAATCATGTTTTTCGCATGGATTTGAAGCAAAGCCTTCTACTTCGCATAGATTTGGAGTTAAATCATGTGTTTCGCATGGATTTAAAGCTAAATCGTTGTTTCGCATGCAGTTGAAGCTAAATCATGTATATCACAAGTGTTTGAAGCTAAACCATTTGTTTCGCATGGATTCGAAGATAACCCTCCTACTTCGCATTGGTTTGAAGCTAAATCATTTGTTTCGCATGGATTTGAAGCTAACTCGTTTGTTTCGCATGCTGTTGAAACTAAATCATGTATATCACAAGTACTTGAAGCTAAACCATTTGATTCCCATGGATTTGTAGCTATGCCTTCTACTTCGCATTGATTTGGAGCTAAATCATGTGTTTCGCATGGATTTAAAAACTAACTCGTTGTTTCGCATGCAGTTGAAGCTAAATCATGTATATCACAAGTGTTTGAAGCTAAACCATTTGTTTCGCATGGATTCGAAGATAACCCTTCTACTTCGCATTGATTTGAAGCTAAATCATGTGTTGCGCATGGATTTGAAGCTAACTCGTTTGTTTCGCATGCTGTTGAAACTAAATCATGTATATCACAAGTACTTGAAGCTAAACCATTTGATTCCCATGGATTTGTAGCTATGCCTTCTACTTCGCATTGATTTGGACCTAAATCATGTGTTTCGCATGGATTTGAAGCTAACTCGGTTATTTCGCATGCACTTGAAGCTAAATCATGTATATTACAATTTGTTTGAAGCTAAACCATTTGTTTTGCATGGATTCGAAGATAATCCTTCTTCTTCGCATTGATTTGAAGCTAAATCATGTGTTTCGCATGGTTTTTGAAGCTAACTCGTTTGTTTCGCATGCAGTTGAAGCTAAATCATGTATATCACAAGTATTTGAATATGTACCATTTGATTAGCATGGATTCGAAGATCACCCCTCTTCTTCGCATTGATTTGAAGCTAAATCATGTGTTTCGCATGGATTTGAAGCAAAACCTTCTACTTCGAATTGATTTGGAGTTTAATCATGTGTTTCGCATTGGTTTAAAGCTAACTAGTTTGTTTCGCATGCTGTTGAAGCTAAATCATGTATATCACAAGTATTTGAATATGTACCATTTGATTAGCATGGATTCGAAGATCACCCCTCTTCTTCGCATTGATTTGAAGCTAAATCATGTGTTTCGCATGGATTTGAAGCAAAGCCTTCTACTTCGAATTGATTTGGAGTTTAATCATGTGTTTCGCATGGGTTTAAAGCTAACTAGTTTGTTTCGCGTGCACTTGAATCTAAATCAAGTATATCACAAGTATTTGAAGCTAAACCGTTTGATTGGCAAGGATTTGAAGCTAAGCCTCCTACTTCGCATTAAATTGAAGCTAAATCATGTGTTTCGCTTGGATTTGAAGCTAACTCGTTTGTTTCGCATGCTGTTGAAGCTAAATCATGTATATCACAAGTGTTTGAAGCTAAATCATTTGTTTCGCATGAATTCGAAGGTAACCCTTCTACCTTGCATTGATTTGAAGCTAAATCATGTTTTTCGCATGGATTTGAAGCAAAGCCTTCTACTTCGCATAGATTTGGAGTTAAATCATGTGTTTCGCATGGATTTAAAGCTAAATCGTTGTTTCGCATGCAGTTGAAGCTAAATCATGTATATCACAAGTATTTGAAGATAAACCATTTTATTCCCATGGATTTGAAGCTATGCCTTCTACTTCGCATTGATTTGGAGCTAAATCATGTGTTTCGCATGGATTTAAAGCTAACTCGTTGTTTCGCATGCAGTTGAAGCTAAATCATGTATAACACAAGTGTTTGATGCTAAACCATTTGTTTCGCATGGATTCGAAGATCAGCCTTCTACTTCGCATTGATTTGAAGCTAAATCATGAGTTTCGCATGGATTTGAAGCTAACTCGTTTGTTTCGCATGCTGTTGAAGCTAAATCATGTATATCACAAGTATTTGAAGCTAAATCGTTTGATTCGCATGGATTTGAAGATAAGCCTTCTACCTCGCATTGATTTGAAGATAAATCATGTGTTTCGCTTGGATTTGAAGCTAACTCGTTTGTTTCGCATGCTGTTGAAGCTAAATCATGTATATCACAAGTATTTGAAGCTAAACCATTTGTTTCGCATGGATTCGAAGATAACCCTTCTACTTCGCATTGATTTGAAGTTAAATCATGTGTTTCGCATGGATTTAAAGCTAACTCGTTTGTTTCGCATACTGTTGAAGCTAAATCATGTATATCAGAAGTATTTGAAGCTAAACCGTTTGAATCGCATGGATTTGAAAATAAGCCTTCTACCTCGCATTGATTTGAAGGTAAATCATGTGTTTCGCTTGGATTTGAAGCTAACTCGTTTGTTTCACATGATGTTGAAGCTAAATCATGTATATCACAAGTGTTTGAAGCTAAACCATTTGTTTCGCATGGATTCGAAGGTAAGCCTCCTACTTCGCATTGATTTGAAGCTAAATCATGTCTATCGCTAGGATTTGAAGCTAACTCGTTTGTTTCGCATACTGTTGAAGCTAAACCATGTATAACACAAGTATTTGAGCCTGATCCATTTGTTTCGCATGGATTCGAAGATCAGTCTCCTAATTTGCATTGATTTGAAGGTAAATCATGCCTTTTGCATGCATTTAAAGCTAACTCGTTTGTTTCACCTGCATTTGAAGCTATATCAGAGATATTCGCAAGTATTTGAATTTTAATCATTCGTTTCGCATGGATTTGAAGATAAGCCTTCTACTTCGCATTGATTTGATGCTAAATCATGTGTTTCGCATGGATTTGAGGCTAACTCGTTTGTTTCGCATGCAGTTGAATCTAAATCATGTATATCACAAGTATTTGAAGCTGAAGCATTTGTTTCGCATGAATATTAAGTTAAACCATGTGTTTCGCATGACTTTGACGCTAAATAATGTGTTTCGCTTGGCTATGAAGCCCAACTCGTTTGTCTCGACTGCATTTTAAGCTAAATCATGTATATCAGAAATATTTGAAGCTAAACCATTTGTTTCGCATCGATTTGAAACTAAATCGTTTGTTTCGCAGTTGAAGCTAAATCATGTATATCACAAGTATTTGAAGCTGAACCATTTGTTTCGAATAGATTTGAAGCTAAGCCTTCTACTTCGCATTGATTTGAAGCTAAATCATGTGTTTCGCTTGGATTTGAAGCTAATTCGTTTGTTTCGCATGCAGTTGGAGCGAAGTCACGTATATCACAAGTATTTGAAGCTGAACCATTTGTTTCTCGAGAACACTCTGCTAAACCATGTGTTTCGAATGAATTTGAAGCCAACTCATGTGTTTCGCATGGATTTGAAGCTATCTCGTTTGCTTCACATGCTGTTGAAGCTAAATCATGTTTATCACAAGTATTTCAATCTAAACCACTTGTTTCGCATGGATTCGAAGATCTGCCTTCCACTTCGCACTGATTTGAAGCTGAATCATTTCTTTCGCTTGAATGTGAAGCTAACACGTTTGTTTCCCAAGCATTTGAAGCTAATTCGTGTGTATCACAAGTATTTGAAGCTGAATTATTTTTTTCGCAAGAATATTGTGCTAAACAATGTGTTGCGAATGAATTTGAAGCTAAACCATTTGTTCCGTATGGATTCGAAGAAGAGACTTCTACTTCGCATTGATTTGAAGCGAAATCATGTGTTTCGCATGGATTCGGAGATCAGCCTTCTACTTCGCATTCATTTGAAGCTAAATCATGTGTTTCGCATGGATTTGAAGCTGACTCGTTTGTTTCGCCTGCATTTGAAGCTATATCATGTATATCACAAGTATTTGAATCTGAACTATTTGATTCCCATGAATAGTACGCTAAACCATGTCTTCCTAATGAATTTGAAGCTAAATCATATGTTTTGAATGACTTTGAAGCTAACTCGTTTGTTTCGCATGCATTTGAAGCTAAATCATGTATATCACAAGTATTTGAAGCTAAACCTTTGTTTCGCATGGATTCGAACATCAGCCTTCTGCTTCGCATTGATTTGGACCTAAATCATGTTTTTCGCATGGATTTGAAGCTAACTCGTTTATTTCGCATGCACTTGAAGCTGAACCATGTATATCACAAGTATTTGAAGCTAAACCGTTTGATTGGCATGGATTTGAAGCTAAGCCTTCTACTTCGCTTTAAATTGAAGCTAAATCATGTGTTTCGCATGGATTTGAAGCTAACACGTTTGTTTCGCATGCTGTTGAAGCTAAATCATGTATATCAAAAGTATGTGAATCTAAACCATTTGTTGCCCATGGATTTGAAGCTATGCCTTCTACTTCGCATTGATTTGGAGTTAAATCATATGTTTCGCATGGATTTAAAGCTAACTCGTTGTTTCGCATGCAGTTGAAGCTAAATCATGTATAACACTAGTGTTTGAAGCTAAACCATTTGTTTCGCATGGATTCAAAGATAACCCTTCTACTTCGCATTGATTTGAAGCTAAATCATGTATTTCGCATGGATTTGAAGCTAACTCGTTTGTTTCGCATGCTGTTGAAGCTAAATCATGTATATCACAAGTGTTTGAAGCTAAATCATTTGTTTCGCATGAATTCGAAGGTAACCCTTCTACCTTGCATTGATTTGAAGCTAAATCATGTTTTTCGCATGGATTTGAAGCAAAGCCTTCTACTTCGCATAGATTTGGAGTTAAATCATGTGTTTCGCATGGATTTAAAGCTAAATCGTTGTTTCGCATGCAGTTGAAGCTAAATCATGTATATCACAAGTATTTGAAGATAAACCATTTTATTCCCATGGATTTGAAGCTATGCCTTCTACTTCGCATTGATTTGGAGCTAAATCATGTGTTTCGCATGGATTTAAAGCTAACTCGTTGTTTCGCATGCAGTTGAAGCTAAATCATGTATAACACAAGTGTTTGATGCTAAACCATTTGTTTCGCATGGATTCGAAGATCAGCCTTCTACTTCGCATTGATTTGAAGCTAAATCATGAGTTTCGCATGGATTTGAAGCTAACTCGTTTTTTTCGCATGCAGTTGAAGCTAAATCATGTATATCACAAGTGTTTGAAGCTAAATCATTTGTTTCGCATGGATTCGAAGATAACCCTTCTACTTCGCATTGATTTGAAGCTAAATCATGTGTTTCGCATGGATTTGAAGCAAAGCCTTCTACTTCGCATTGATTTGGAGTTAAATCATGTGTTTCGCATGGATTTAAAGCTAACTCGTTGTTTCGCAAGCAGTTGAAGCTAAATCATGTATATCACAAGTGTTTGAAGCTAAATCATTTGTTTCGCATGAATTCGAAGATAACCCTTCTACTTCGCATTGATTTGAAGCTAAATCATGTTTTTCGCATGGATTTGAAGCAAAGCCTTCTACTTCGCATAGATTTGGAGTTAAATCATGTGTTTCGCATGGATTTAAAGCTAAATCGTTGTTTCGCATGCAGTTGAAGCTAAATCATGTATATCACAAGTGTTTGAAGCTAAACCATTTGTTTCGCATGGATTCGAAGATAACCCTTCTACTTCGCATTGGTTTGAAGCTAAATCATTTGTTTCGCATGGATTTGAAGCTAACTCGTTTGTTTCGCATGCTGTTGAAACTAAATCATGTATATCACAAGTATTTGAAGCTAAACCATTTGATTCCCATGGATTTGTAGCTATGCCTTCTACTTCGCATTGATTTGGAGCTAAATCATGTGTTTCGCATGGATTTAAAGCTAACTCGTTGTTTCGCATGCCGTTGAAGCTAAATCATGTATATCACAAGTGTTTGAAGCTAAACCATTTGTTTCGCATGGATTCGAAGATAACCCTGCTACTTCGCATTGATTTGAAGCTAAATCATGTGTTGCGCATGGATTAGAAGCTAACTCGTTTGTTTCGCATGCAGTTGAAGCTAAATCATGTATATCACAAGTATTTGAAGCTAAACCATTTTATTCCCATGCATTTGAAGCTATGCCTTCTACTTCGCATTGATTTGATGTTAAATCATATGTCTCGCATGGATTTGAAGCTATCTCGTTTGTTTCGCATGCACAGAATATAAATCAAGTATATCACAAGTAATTGAAGCTAAACCTTTGTTTCGCATGGATTCGAACAACAGCCTTCTGCTTCGCATTGATTTGGACCTAAATCATGTGTTTCGCATGGATTTGAAGCTAACTCGTTTATTTCGCATGCACTTGAAGCAGAACCATGTATATCACAAGTATTTGAAGCTAAACCATTTGATTGGCATGGATTTGAAGCTAAGCCTTCTACTTCGCATTAAATTGAAGCTAAATCATGTGTTTCGCATGGATTTGAAGCTAACACGTTTGTTTCGCATGCTGTTGAAGCTAAATCATGTATATCACAAGTATGTGAATCTAAACCATTTGTTGCCCATGGATTTGAAGCTATGCCTTCTACTTCGCATTGATTTGGAGTTAAATCATATGTTTCGCATGGATTTAAAGCTAACTCGTTGTTTCGCATGCAGTTGGAGCTAAATCATGTATAACACTAGTGTTTGAAGCTAAACCATTTGTTTCGCATGGATTCAAAGATAACCCTTCTACTTCGCATTGATTTGAAGCTAAATCATGTATTTCGCATGGATTTGAAGCTAACTCGTTTGTTTCGCATGCTGTTGAAGCTAAATCATGTATATCACAAGTGTTTGAAGCTAAATCATTTGTTTCGCATGAATTCGAAGGTAACCCTTCTACCTTGCATTGATTTGAAGCTAAATCATGTTTTTCGCATGGATTTGAAGCAAAGCCTTCTACTTCGCATAGATTTGGAGTTAAATCATGTGTTTCGCATGGATTTAAAGCTAAATCGTTGTTTCGCATGCAGTTGAAGCTAAATCATGTATATCACAAGTATTTGAAGATAAACCATTTTATTCCCATGGATTTGAAGCTATGCCTTCTACTTCGCATTGATTTGGAGCTAAATCATGTGTTTCGCATGGATTTAAAGCTAACTCGTTGTTTCGCATGCAGTTGAAGCTAAATCATGTATAACACAAGTGTTTGATGCTAAACCATTTGTTTCGCATGGATTCGAAGATAACCCTTCTACTTCGCATTGATTTGAAGTTAAATCATGTGTTTCGCATGGATTTAAAGCTAACTCGTTTGTTTCGCATACTGTTGAAGCTAAATCATGTATATCAGAAGTATTTGAAGCTAAACCGTTTGAATCGCATGGATTTGAAAATAAGCCTTCTACCTCGCATTGATTTGAAGATAAATCATGTGTTTCGCTTGGATTTGAAGCTAACTCGTTTGTTTCACATGATGTTGAAGCTAAATCATGTATATCACAAGTGTTTGAAGCTAAACCATTTGTTTCGCATGGATTCGAAGGTAAGCCTCCTACTTCGCATTGATTTGAAGCTAAATCATGTCTATCGCTAGGATTTGAAGCTAACTCGTTTGTTTCGCATACTGTTGAAGCTAAACCATGTATAACACAAGTATTTGAGCCTGATCCATTTGTTTCGCATGGATTCGAAGATCAGTCTCCTAATTTGCATTGATTTGAAGGTAAATCATGCCTTTTGCATGCATTTAAAGCTAACTCGTTTGTTTCACCTGCATTTGAAGCTATATCAGAGATATTCGCAAGTATTTGAATTTAAATCATTCGTTTCGCATGGATTTGAAGATAAGCCTTCTACTTCGCATTGATTTGATGCTAAATCATGTGTTTCGCATGGATTTGAGGCTAACTCGTTTGTTTCGCATGCAGTTGAATCTAAATCATGTATATCACAAGTATTTGAAGCTGAAGCATTTGTTTCGCATGAATATTAAGTTAAACCATGTGTTTCGCATGACTTTGACGCTAAATAATGTGTTTCGCTTGGCTATGAAGCCCAACTCGTTTGTCTCGACTGCATTTTAAGCTAAATCATGTATATCAGAAATATTTGAAGCTAAACCATTTGTTTCGCATCGATTTGAAACTAAATCGTTTGTTTCGCAGTTGAAGCTAAATCATGTATATCACAAGTATTTGAAGCTGAGCCATTTGTTTCGAATAGATTTGAAGCTAAGCCTTCTACTTCGCATTGATTTGAAGCTAAATCATGTGTTTCGCTTGGATTTGAAGCTAATTCGTTTGTTTCGCATGCAGTTGGAGCGAAGTCACGTATATCACAAGTATTTGAAGCTGAACCATTTGTTTCTCGAGAACACTCTGCTAAACCATGTGTTTCGAATGAATTTGAAGCCAACTTATGTGTTTCGCATGGATTTGAAGCTATCTCGTTTGCTTCACATGCTGTTGAAGCTAAATCATGTTTATCACAAGTATTTCAATCTAAACCACTTGTTTCGCATGGATTCGAAGATCTGCCTTCCACTTCGCACTGATTTGAAGCTGAATCATTTCTTTCGCTTGAATGTGAAGCTAACACGTTTGTTTCCCAAGCATTTGAAGCTAATTCGTGTGTATCACAAGTATTTGAAGCTGAATTATTTTTTTCGCAAGAATATTGTGCTAAACAATGTGTTGCGAATGAATTTGAAGCTAAACCATTTGTTCCGTATGGATTCGAAGAAGAGACTTCTACTTCGCATTGATTTGGAGCGAAATCATGTGTTTCGCATGGATTCGGAGATCAGCCTTCTACTTCGCATTCATTTGAAGCTAAATCATGTGTTTCGCATGGATTTGAAGCTGACTCGTTTGTTTCGCCTGCATTTGAAGCTATATCATGTATATCACAAGTATTTGAATCTGAACCATTTGATTCCCATGAATAGTACGCTAAACCATGTCTTCCTAATGAATTTGAAGCTAAATCATATGTTTTGAATGACTTTGAAGCTAACTCGTTTGTTTCGCATGCATTTGAAGCTAAATCATGTATATCACAAGTGTTTGAAGCTAAACCATTTGTTTCGCATGGATTCGAAGATAACCCTTCTACTTCGCATTGATTTGAAGCTAAATCATGTGTTTCGCATGGATTTGAAGCAAAGCCTTCTACTTCGCATTGATTTGGAGTTAAATCATGTGTTTCGCATGGATTTAAAGCTAACTCGTTGTTTCGCATGCAGTTGAAGCTAAATCATGTATAACACAAGTGTTTGAAGCTAAACCATTTGTTTCGCATGGATTCAAAGATAACCCTTCTACTTCGCATTGATTTGAAGCTAAATCATGTTTTTCGCATGGATTTGAAGCAAAGCCTTCTACTTCGCATAGATTTGGAGTTAAATCATGTGTTTCGCATGGGTTTAAAGCTAACTAGTTTGTTTCGCATGCAGCTGAAGCTAAATAATGTATATCACAAGTGTTTGAAGCTAAACCATTTGTTTTGCATGGATTCGAAGATAATCGTTCTACTTCGCATTGATTTGAAGCTAAATCATGTGTTTCGCATGGATTTGAAGCTAACTCGTTTCTTTCGCATGCAAGTTGAAGCTAAATCATGTATATCACAAGTATTTGAAGCAAAACCTTTGTTTCGCATGAATTCGAAAATCAGCCTTCTGCTTCGCATTGATTTGGACCTAAATCATGTGTTTCGCATGGATTTGAAGCTAACTCGTTTATTTCGCATGCACTTGAAGCTGAACCATGTATATCACAAGTATTTGAAGCTAAACCGTTTGATTGGCATGGATTTGAAGCTAAGCCTTCTACTTCGTATTAAATTGAAGCTAAATCATGTGTTTCGCACGGATTTGAAGCTAACACTTCTGTTTCGCATGCTGTTGAAGCTAAATCATGTATATCACAAGTATTTGAATCTAAACAATCTGTTTCGTGTGGATTCGGAGATCAGCCTTCTACTTCGCATTGATTTGAAACGAAATCATATGCTTAGCTTGGATTTGAAGCTAACTCGTTTGTTTGGCATGCTGTTGAAGCTAAATCATGTATATCACAAGTATTTGAAGCTAAAGCATTTGATTCCCATGGATTTGAAGCTATGCCTTCTACTTCGCTTGATTTGGAGCTAAATCATGTGTTTCGCATGGATTTGAAGCTAACTCGTTTGTTTCGCATGCTGTTGAAGCTAAATCATGTATATCACAAGTATTTGAATATGTACCATTTGATTAGCATGGATTCGAAGATCACCCCTCTTCTTCGCATTGATTTGAAGCTAAATCATGTGTTTCGCATGGATTTGAAGCTAACTCGTTTGTTTCGCATACAGTTGAAGCTAAATCATGTATATCACAAGTATTTGAAGCTAAACCATTTAATTCCCATGGATCTGAAGGTATGACTTCTTCTTCGCATTGATTTGATGTTAAATCATATGTTTCGCATGGATCTGAAGCTATCTCGTTTGTTTCGCATGCACTTGAATATAAATCAAGTATATCACAAGTATTTTAAGCTAAATCGTTCGATTCGCATGGATTTGAAGCTAAGCCTTCTACCTCGCATTGATTTGAAGATAAATCATGTGTTTCGCATGGATTTGAAGCTAACTCGTTTGTTTCGCATGCAGTTGAAGCTAAATCATGTATAACACAAGTGTTTGAAGCTAAACCATTTGTTTCGCATGGATTCAAAGATAACCCTTCTACTTCGCATAGATTTGGAGTTAAATCATGTGTTTCGCATGGGTTTAAAGCTAACTAGTTTGTTTCGCATGCAGCTGAAGCTAAATAATGTATATCACAAGTGTTTGAAGCTAAACCATTTGTTTTGCATGGATTCGAAGATAATCGTTCTACTTCGCATTGATTTGAAGCTAAATCATGTGTTTCGCATGGATTTGAAGCTAACTCGTTTCTTTCGCATGCAAGTTGAAGCTAAATCATGTATATCACAAGTATTTGAAGCAAAACCTTTGTTTCGCATGAATTCGAAAATCAGCCTTCTGCTTCGCATTGATTTGGACCTAAATCATGTGTTTCGCATGGATTTGAAGCTAACTCGTTTATTTCGCATGCACTTGAAGCTGAACCATGTATATCACAAGTATTTGAAGCTAAACCGTTTGATTGGCATGGATTTGAAGCTAAGCCTTCTACTTCGCATTAAATTGAAGCTAAATCATGTGTTTCGCACGGATTTGAAGCTAACACGTTTGTTTCGCATGCTGTTGAAGCTAAATCATGTATATCACAAGTATTTGAATCTAAACAATCTGTTTCGTGTGGATTCGGAGATCAGCCTTCTACTTCGCATTGATTTGAAACGAAATCATATGCTTAGCTTGGATTTGAAGCTAACTCGTTTGTTTGGCATGCTGTTGAAGCTAAATCATGTATATCACAAGTATTTGAAGCTAAAGCATTTGATTCCCATGGATTTGAAGCTATGCCTTCTACTTCGCTTGATTTGGAGCTAAATCATGTGTTTCGCATGGATTTGAAGCTAACTCGTTTGTTTCGCATGCTGTTGAAGCTAAATCATGTATATCACAAGTATTTGAATATGTACCATTTGATTAGCATGGATTCGAAGATCACCCCTCTTCTTCGCATTGATTTGAAGCTAAATCATGTGTTTCGCATGGATTTGAAGCTAACTCGTTTGTTTCGCATACAGTTGAAGCTAAATCATGTATATCACAAGTATTTGAAGCTAAACCATTTAATTCCCATGGATCTGAAGGTATGACTTCTACTTCGCATTGATTTGATGTTAAATCATATGTTTCGCATGGATCTGAAGCTATCTCGTTTGTTTCGCATGCACTTGAATATAAATCAAGTATATCACAAGTATTTTAAGCTAAATCGTTCGATTCGCATGGATTTGAAGCTAAGCCTTCTACCTCGCATTGATTTGAAGATAAATCATGTGTTTCGCATGGATTTGAAGCTAACTCGTTTGTTTCGCATGCAGTTGAAGCTAAATCATGTATAACACAAGTGTTTGAAGCTAAACCATTTGTTTCGCATGGATTCAAAGATAACCCTTCTACTTCGCATTGATTTGAATTTAAATCATGTGTTTCGCATGGATTTGAAGCTAACTCGTTTTTTTCGCATGCAGTTGAAGCTAAATCATGTATATCACAAGTGTTTGAAGCTAAATCATTTGTTTCGCATGGATTCGAAGATAACCCTTCTACTTCGCATTGATTTGAAGCTAAATCATGTGTTTCGCATGGATTTGAAGCAAAGCCTTCTACTTCGCATTGATTTGGAGTTAAATCATGTGTTTCGCATGGATTTGAAGCTAACTCGTTTTTTTCGCATGCAGTTGAAGCTAAATCATGTATATCACAAGTGTTTGAAGCTAAATCATTTGTTTCGCATGGATTCGAAGATAACCCTTCTACTTCGCATTGATTTGAAGCTAAATCATGTGTTTCGCATGGATTTGAAGCAAAGCCTTCTACTTCGCATTGATTTGGAGTTAAATCATGTGTTTCGCATGGATTTAAAGCTAACTCGTTGTTTCGCAAGCAGTTGAAGCTAAATCATGTATATCACAAGTGTTTGAAGCTAAATCATTTGTTTCGCATGAATTCGAAGATAACCCTTCTACTTCGCATTGATTTGAAGCTAAATCATGTTTTTCGCATGGATTTGAAGCAAAGCCTTCTACTTCGCATAAATTTGGAGTTAAATCATGTGTTTCGCATGGATTTAAAGCTAAATCGTTGTTTCGCATGCAGTTGAAGCTAAATCATGTATATCACAAGTGTTTGAAGCTAAACCATTTGTTTCGCATGGATTCGAAGATAACCCTTCTACTTCGCATTGGTTTGAAGCTAAATCATTTGTTTCGCATGGATTTGAAGCTAACTCGTTTGTTTCGCATGCTGTTGAAACTAAATCATGTATATCACAAGTATTTGAAGCTAAACCATTTGATTCCCATGGATTTGTAGCTATGCCTTCTACTTCGCATTGATTTGGAGCTAAATCATGTGTTTCGCATGGATTTAAAGCTAACTCGTTGTTTCGCATGCCGTTGAAGCTAAATCATGTATATCACAAGTGTTTGAAGCTAAACCATTTGTTTCGCATGGATTCGAAGATAACCCTTCTACTTCGCATTGATTTGAAGCTAAATCATGTGTTGCGCATGGATTAGAAGCTAACTCGTTTGTTTCGCTTGCAGTTGAAGCTAAATCATGTATATCACAAGTATTTGAAGCTAAACCATTTTATTCCCATGCATTTGAAGCTATGCCTTCTACTTCGCATTGATTTGATGTTAAATCATATGTCTCGCATGGATTTGAAGCTATCTCGTTTGTTTCGCATGCACAGAATATAAATCAAGTATATCACAAGTATTTGAAGCTAAACCTTTGTTTCGCATGGATTCGAACAACAGCCTTCTGCTTCGCATTGATTTGGACCTAAATCATGTGTTTCGCATGGATTTGAAGCTAACTCGTTTATTTCGCATGCACTTGAAGCAGAACCATGTATATCACAAGTATTTGAAGCTAAACCATTTGATTGGCATGGATTTGAAGCTAAGCCTTCTACTTCGCATTAAATTCAAGCTAAATCATGTGTTTCGCATGGATTTGAAGCTAACACGTTTGTTTCGCATGCTGTTGAAGCTAAATCATGTATATCACAAGTATGTGAATCTAAACCATTTGTTGCCCATGGATTTGAAGCTATGCCTTCTACTTCGCATTGATTTGGATTTAAATCATATGTTTCGCATGGATTTAAAGCTAACTCGTTGTTTCGCATGCAGTTGAAGCTAAATCATGTATAACACTAGTGTTTGAAGCTAAACCATTTGTTTCGCATGGATTCAAAGATAACCCTTCTACTTCGCATTGATTTGAAGCTAAATCATGTATTTCGCATGGATTTGAAGCTAACTCGTTTGTTTCGCATGCTGTTGAAGCTAAATCATGTATATCACAAGTGTTTGAAGCTAAATCATTTGTTTCGCATGAATTCGAAGATAACCCTTCTACCTTGCATTGATTTGAAGCTAAATCATGTTTTTCGCATGGATTTGAAGCAAAGCCTTCTACTTCGCATAGATTTGGAGTTAAATCATGTGTTTCGCATGGATTTAAAGCTAAATCGTTGTTTCGCATGCAGTTGAAGCTAAATCATGTATATCACAAGTGTTTGAAGCTAAACCATTTGTTTCGCATGGATTCGAAGATAACCCTCCTACTTCGCATTGGTTTGAAGCTAAATCATTTGTTTCGCATGGATTTGAAGCTAACTCGTTTGTTTCGCATGCTGTTGGAACTAAATCATGTATATCACAAGTACTTGAAGCTAAACCATTTGATTCCCATGGATTTGTAGCTATGCCTTCTACTTCGCATTGATTTGGAGCTAAATCATGTGTATCGCATGGATTTAAAGCTAACTCGTTGTTTCGCATGCAGTTGAAGCTAAATCATGTATATCACAAGTGTTTGAAGCTAAACCATTTGTTTCGCATGGATTCGAAGATAACCCTTCTACTTCGCATTGATTTGAAGCTAAATCATGTTTTTCGCATGGATTTGAAGCAAAGCCTTCTACTTCGCATAGATTTGGAGTTAAATCATGTGTTTCGCATGGATTTAAAGCTAAATCGTTGTTTCGCATGCAGTTGAAGCTAAATCATGTATATCACAAGTGTTTGAAGCTAAACCATTTGTTTCGCATGGATTCGAAGATAACCCTCCTACTTCGCATTGGTTTGAAGCTAAATCATTTGTTTCGCATGGATTTGAAGCTAACTCGTTTGTTTCGCATGCTGTTGGAACTAAATCATGTATATCACAAGTACTTGAAGCTAAACCATTTGATTCCCATGGATTTGTAGCTATGCCTTCTACTTCGCATTGATTTGGAGCTAAATCATGTGTATCGCATGGATTTAAAGCTAACTCGTTGTTTCGCATGCAGTTGAAGCTAAATCATGTATATCACAAGTGTTTGAAGCTAAATCATTTGTTTCGCATGAATTCGAAGATAACCCTTCTACTTCGCATTGATTTGAAGCTAAATCATGTTTTTCGCATGGATTTGAAGCAAAGCCTTCTACTTCGCATAGATTTGGAGTTAAATCATGTGTTTCGCATGGATTTAAAGCTAAATCGTTGTTTCGCATGCAGTTGAAGCTAAATCATATATATCACAAGTGTTTGAAGCTAAACCATTTGTTTCGCATGGATTCGAAGATAACCCTTCTACTTCGCATTGGTTTGAAGCTAAATCATTTGTTTCGCATGGATTTGAAGCTAACTCGTTTGTTTCGCATGCTGTTGAAACTAAATCATGTATATCACAAGTATTTGAAGCTAAACCATTTGATTCCCATGGATTTGTAGCTATGCATTCTACTTCGCATTGATTTGGAGCTAAATCATGTGTTTCGCATGGATTTAAAGCTAACTCGTTGTTTCGCATGCCGTTGAAGCTAAATCATGTATATCACAAGTGTTTGAAGCTAAACCATTTGTTTCGCATGGATTCGAAGATAACCCTTCTACTTCGCATTGATTTGAAGCTAAATCATGTGTTGCGCATGGATTAGAAGCTAACTCGTTTGTTTCGCATGCAGTTGAAGCTAAATCATGTATATCACAAGTATTTGAAGCTAAACCATTTTATTCCCATGCATTTGAAGCTATGCCTTCTACTTCGCATTGATTTGATGTTAAATCATATGTCTCGCATGGATTTGAAGCTATCTCGTTTGTTTCGCATGCACAGAATATAAATCAAGTATATCACAAGTATTTGAAGCTAAACTTTGTTTCGCATGGATTCGAACAACAGCCTTCTGCTTCGCATTGATTTGGACCTAAATCATGTGATTGGCATGGATTTGAAGCTAACTCGTTTATTTTGCATGCACTTGAAGCAGAACCATGTATATCACAAGTATTTGAAGCTAAACCATTTGATTGGCATGGATTTGAAGCTAAGCCTTCTACTTCGCATTAAATTGAAGCTAAATCATGTGTTTCGCATGGATTTGAAGCTAACACGTTTGTTTCGCATGCTGTTGAAGCTAAATCATGTATATCACAAGTATGTGAATCTAAACCATTTGTTGCCCATGGATTTGAAGCTATGCCTTCTACTTCGCATTGATTTGGAGTTAAATCATATGTTTCGCATGGATTTAAAGCTAACTCGTTGTTTCGCATGCAGTTGAAGCTAAATCATGTATAACACTAGTGTTTGAAGCTAAACCATTTGTTTCGCATGGATTCAAAGATAACCCTTCTACTTCGCATTGATTTGAAGCTAAATCATGTATTTCGCATGGATTTGAAGCTAACTCGTTTGTTTCGCATGCTGTTGAAGCTAAATCATGTATATCACAAGTGTTTGAAGCTAAATCATTTGTTTCGCATGAATTCGAAGATAACCCTTCTACCTTGCATTGATTTGAAGCTAAATCATGGTTTTCGCATGGATTTGAAGCAAAGCCTTCTACTTCGCATAGATTTGGAGTTAAATCATGTGTTTCGCATGGATTTAAAGCTAAATCGTTGTTTCGCATGCCGTTGAAGCTAAATCATGTATATCACAAGTGTTTGAAGCTAAACCATTTGTTTCGCATGGATTCGAAGATAACCCTCCTACTTCGCATTGGTTTGAAGCTAAATCATTTGTTTCGCATGGATTTGAAGCTAACTCGTTTGTTTCGCATGCTGTTGAAACTAAATCATGTATATCACAAGTACTTGAAGCTAAACCATTTGATTCCCATGGATTTGTAGCTATGCCTTCTACTTCGCATTGATTTGGAGCTAAATCATGTGTTTCGCATGGATTTAAAGCTAACTCGTTGTTTCGCATGCAGTTGAAGCTAAATCATGTATATCACAAGTGTTTGAAGCTAAACCACTTGTTTCGCATGGATTCGAAGATAACCCTTCTACTTCGCATTGATTTGAAGCTAAATCATGTGTTTCGCATGGATTTGAAGCAAAGCCTTCTACTTCGCATTGATTTGGAGTTAAATCATGTGTTTCGCATGGATTTAAAGCTAACTCGTTGTTTCGCAAGCAGTTGAAGCTAAATCATGTATATCACAAGTGTTTGAAGCTGAACCATTTGATTAGCATGGATTCGAAGATCACCCCTCTTCTTCGCATTGATTTGAAGATAATCATGTGTTTCGCATGGATTTGAAGCTAACTCGTTTGTTTCGCATGCAGTTGAAGAAAGGTAATGCATATCACAAGTATTTGAAGATAAACCATTTGATTCCCATGGATTTGAAGCTATGCCTTCTTCTTCGCATTGATTTGAAGCTAAATCATGTGTTTCGCTTGGATTTGAAGCTAACTCGTTTTTTTCGCTAGTAGTTGAAGCTAAATCATGCATATCACAAGTATATGAAGCTAAACCATTTGTTTCGCATGGATTCGAAGATAAGCCTTCTACTTCGCATTGATTTGAAGCTAAATCATGTGTTGCGCATGGATTTGAAGCTATCTCGTTTGTTTCGCATGCACTTGACTATAAACCAAGTATATCACAAGTATTTGAAGCTAAACCTTTGTTTCGCATGTATTCGAACATCAGCCTTCTGCTTCGCATTGATTTGGACCTAAATCATGTGTTTCGCATGGATTTGAAGCTAACTCGGTTATTTCGCATGCACTTGAAGCTAAATCATGTATATTACAATTTGTTTGAAGCTAAACCATTTGTTTTGCATGGATTCGAAGATAATCCTTCTTCTTCGCATTGATTTGAAGCTAAATCATGTATTTTGCATGGATTAGAAGCTAACTCGTTTGTTTCGCATGCAGTTGATGCTGAATCATGTATATCACAAGTATTTGCAGCTAAACCATTTGTTTCGCATGGATTCGTAGATAAGCCTTCTACTTCGCATCGATTTGAAGCTATATCATGTGTTTCGCATGGTTTTTGAAGCTAACTCGTTTGTTTCGCATGCAGTTGAAGCTAAATCATGTATATCACAAGTGTTTGAAGCTAAACCATTCGTTTCGCATGGATTCGAAGATAACCCTTCTACTTCGCATTGATTTGAAGCTAAATCATGTGTTGCGCATGGATTTGAAGCTAACTCGTTTGTTTCGCATGCAGTTGAAGCTAAATCATGTATATCACAAGTATTTGAATATGTACCATTTGATTAGCATGGATTCGAAGATCACCCCTCTTCTTCGCATTGATTTGAAGCTAAATCATGTGTTTCGCATGGATTTGAAGCAAAACCTTCTACTTCGCATTGATTTGAAGCTAAATCATGAGTTTCGCATGGATTTGAAGCTAACTCGTTTGTTTCGCATGCTGTTGAAGCTAAATCATGTATATCACAAGTATTTGAAGCTAAACCATTTGTTTCGCATGGATTCGAAGATAACCCTTCTACTTCGCATTGATTTGAAGCTAAATCATGTGTTTCGCATAGATTTGAAGCTAACTGGTTTGTTTCGCATGCTGTTGAAGCTAAATCATGTATATCACAAGTATTTGAAGCTAAATCGTTTGATTCGCATGGATTTGAAGATAAGCCTTCTACCTCGCATTGATTTGAAGATAAATCATGTGTTTCGCTTGGATTTGAAGCTAACTCGTTTGTTTCGCATGCTGTTGAAGCTAAATCATGTATATCACAAGTATTTGAAGCTAAACCATTTGTTTCGCATGGATTCGAAGATAACCCTTCTACTTCGCATTGATTTGAAGTTAAATCATGTGTTTCGCATGGATTTAAAGCTAACTCGTTTGTTTTGCATACTGTTGAAGCTAAATCATGTATATCAGAAGTATTTGAAGCTAAACCGTTTGAATCGCATGGATTTGAAAATAAGCCTTCTACCTCGCATTGATTTGAAGATAAATCATGTGTTTCGCTTGGATTTGAAGCTAACTCGTTTGTTTCACATGATGTTGAAGCTAAATCATGTATATCACAAGTGTTTGAAGCTAAACCATTTGTTTCGCATGGATTCGAATGTAAGCCTTCTACTTCGCATTGATTTGTAGCTAAATCATGTCTATCGCTAGGATTTGAAGCTAACTCGTTTGTTTCGCATACTGTTGAAGCTAAACCATGTATAACACAAGTATTTGAGCCTGATCCATTTGTTTCGCATGGATTCGAAGATCAGTCTCCTAATTTGCATTGATTTGAAGGTAAATCATGCCTTTTGCATGCATTTAAAGCTAACTCGTTTGTTTCACCTGCATTTGAAGCTATATCAGAGATATTCGCAAGTATTTGAATTTAAATCATTCGTTTCGCATGGATTTGAAGATAAGCCTTCTACTTCGCATTGATTTGATGATAAATCATGTGTTTCGCATGGATTTGAGGCTAACTCGTTTGTTTCGCATGCAGTTGAATCTAAATCATGTATATCACAAGTATTTGAAGCTGAAGCATTTGTTTCGCATGAATATTAAGTTAAACCATGTGTTTCGCATGACTTTGACGCTAAATAATGTGTTTCGCTTGGCTATGAAGCCCAACTCGTTTGTCTCGACTGCATTTTAAGCTAAATCATGTATATCAGAAATATTTGAAGCTAAACCATTTGTTTCGCATCGATTTGAAACTAAATCGTTTGTTTCGCAGTTGAAGCTAAATCATGTATATCACAAGTATTTGAAGCTGAACCATTTGTTTCGAATAGATTTGAAGCTAAGCCTTCTACTTCGCATTGATTTGAAGCTAAATCATGTGTTTCGCTTGGATTTGAAGCTAATTCGTTTGTTTCGCATGCAGTTGGAGCGAAGTCACGTATATCACAAGTATTTGAAGCTGAACCATTTGTTTCTCGAGAACACTCTGCTAAACCATGTGTTTCGAATGAATTTGAAGCCAACTCATGTGTTTCGCATGGATTTGAAGCTATCTCGTTTGCTTCACATGCTGTTGAAGCTAAATCATGTTTATCACAAGTATTTCAATCTAAACCACTTGTTTCGCATGGATTCGAAGATCTGCCTTCCACTTCGCACTGATTTGAAGCTGAATCATTTCTTTCGCTTGAATGTGAAGCTATCACGTTTGTTTCCCAAGCATTTGAAGCTAATTCGTGTGTATCACAAGTATTTGAAGCTGAATTATTTTTTTCGCAAGAATATTGTGCTAAACAATGTGTTGCGAATGAATTTGAAGCTAAACCATTTGTTCCGTATGGATTCGAAGAAGAGACTTCTACTTCGCATTGATTTGAAGCGAAATCATGTGTTTCGCATGGATTCGGAGATCAGCCTTCTACTTCGCATTCATTTGAAGCTAAATCATGTGTTTCGCATGGATTTGAAGCTGACTCGTTTGTTTCGCCTGCATTTGAAGCTATATCATGTATATCACAAGTATTTGAATCTGAACCATTTGATTCCCATGAATAGTACGCTAAACCATGTCTTCCTAATGAATTTGAAGCTAAATCATATGTTTTGAATGACTTTGAAGCTAACTCGTTTGTTTCGCATGCATTTGAAGCTAAATCATGTATATCACATATAATTGAAGCTAAACCATTTGTTTCGCATGGATTCGAAGATAAGCCTTCTACTTCGCATTGATTTGAAGCTAAATCATGTCTATCGCTAGGATGTGAAGCTAACTCGTTTGTTTCGCATACTGTTGAAGCTAAATCATGTATAACACAAATATTTGAGCCTGAGCCATTTGTTTCGCATGGATTCGAAGATCAGCCTCCTAATTTGCATTGATTTGATGGTAAATCATGTCTTTTGCGTGGATTTGAAGCTAACACGTTTGTTTCGCAAGCAGTTGAAGCTAAATCATGTATAAAACAAGTGTTTGAAGCTAAACCATTTGTTTCGCATGGATTCGAAGATAAGCCTTCTACTTCGCATTGATTTGATGCTGAGTCATGTGTTTCGCATGGATTTGAAGCTAGCTCGTTTGTTTCGCATGCTGTTGAAGCTAAATCATGTATATCACAAGTATTTGAAGCTAAACCATTTGTATCGCATGGGATCGAAGATAAGCCTCCTACTTCGCATTGATTTGAAGCTAAATTATGTGTTCCGCATGGATTTCAAGCTAACTCGTTTGTTTCGCATGCAGTTGAAGCTAAATCATGTATATCACAAGTATTTGCAGCTAAACCATTTGTTTCGCATGGATACGAAGATAAGCCTTCTACTTCGCATTGATTTGAAGTTAAATCATGTGTTTCGCATGGATTTGAATCTAACTCGTTTATTTCGCATGCTGTTGAAGCTAAATCATGTATATCACAAGTATAAGAAGCTAATCCATTTGTTTCGCATGGATTCGAAGATAAGCCTTCTACTTCGCATTGATTTGAAGCTAAATCATGTGTTTCGCTTGGATTTGAAGCTAACTCGTTTTTTTCGCTAGTAGTTGAAGCTAAATCATGCATATCACAAGTATATGAAGCTAAACCATTTGTTTCGCATGGATTCGAAGATAAGCCTTCTACTTCGCATTGATTTTAATATAAATCATGTGTTTCGCATGGATTTGAAGCTAACTCGTTTGTTTCGCATGCAGTTGAAGCTGAATCATGTATATCACAAGTATTTGAAGCTAAACCATTTGCTTCGCATGGATTCGAAGTTAACTCGTTTGTTTCGCATGCAGTTGAAGCTAAATCACGTATATCAGAAGTATTTGCAGCTAAACCATTTGTTTCGCATGGATACGAAGATAAGCCTTCTACTTCGCATTGATTTGAAGCTAAATCATGTGTTTCGCATGGATTTGAATTTAACTCGTTTGTTTCGCATGCTGTTGAAGCTAAATCATGTATATCGCAAGTATTTGAAGCTAAACCATTTGCTTCGCATGGATTCGAAGATCAGCCTTCTACTTCGCATTGATTTGATGCTAAATCATGTGTTTCGCATGGATTTGAAGCTTACTCGTTTGTTTCGCATGCTGTTGAAGCTAAATCATGTATATCACAAGTATTTGAAGCTAAACCATTTGTTTCGCATGGATAGGAAGATCAGCCTTCTACTTCGCATTGATTTGAAGCTAAATCATGTGTTCCGCATGGATTTTAAGCTAACTCGGTTGTTTCGCATGCAGTTGAAGCTAAATCATGTATATCACAAGTATTTGAAGCTAAACCATTTGTTTCGCATGGATTCGAAGATAAGCCTTCTACTTCGCATTGATTTTAATCTAAATCATGTGTTTCGCAAGGATTTTAAGCTAACTCGTTTGTTTCGGATGCTGTTGAAGCTAAATCATGTATATCACAAGTATTTGAAGCTATATCATTTGTTTCGCATGGATTCGAAGATAACCCTTCTAATTCGCATTGATTTGAGGCTAAATCATGTGTTCGCTTGGATTTGAAGCTAACTCGTTTTTTTCGCTAGTAGTTGAAGCTAAATCATGCATATCACAAGTATTTGAAGCTAAACCATTTGGTTCGCATTTATTCGAAGCTAAGCCATCTACTTCGCATTGATTTGAGGCTAAATCATGTGTTTCGCTTGGTTTTGAAGCTAACTCGTTTTTGTCGCATGCAGTTGTAGCTAAATCATGTATATCACAAGTATTTGAAGCTAAACCATTTGTTTCGCATGGATTCGAAGATAAGCCTTCTACTTCGCATTGATTTTAATCTAAATCATGTGTTTCGCATGGATTTGAAGCTAACTCGTTTGTTTCGCATGCAGTTGAAGGTGAATCATGTATATCACAAGTATTTGAAGCTAAACTATTCGTTTCGCATGGATTCGAAGATAAGCCTTCCACTTCGCATTGATTTGAAGATAAATAATGTGTTTCGCTTGGATTTGAATATAACTCATTTGTTTCGCATGCTGTTGAAGCTAAATCATGTATATCACATGTATATGAAGCTAAACCATTTGCTTCGCATGGATTCGAAGATCAGCCTTCTACTTCGCATTGATTTGAAGCTGAATCATGTGTTTCGCATGGATTTGAAGCTAACTCGTTTGTTTCGCATGCTGTTGAAGCTAAATCATGTACATCACAAGTATTTGAAGCTATATCATACGTTTCGCATGGATTCCAAGATAACCCTTCTAATTCGCATTGATTTGAATCTAAATCATGTGTTTCGCATGGATTTGAAGCTAACTCGTTTGTTTCGCATGCTGTTGAAGCTAAATCAAGTGTATCAAAAGTATTTGAAGCTAAACCATTTGCTTCGCATGGATTCGAAGATCAGCCTTCTACTTCGCATTGATTTGAATCTAAATCATGTGTTCCGCATGGATTTTAAGCTAACTCGTTTGTTTCGCATGCAGTTGAAGCTAAATCATGTATATCACAAGTATTTGAAGCTAAACTATTCGTTTCGCATGGATTCGAAGATAAGCCTTCCACTTCGCATTGATTTGATGCTAAATCATGTTTTTCGGAAGGATTTGAAGCTAACTCGTTTGTTTCGCATGCTGTTGAAGCTAACTCAAGTGTATCACAAGTATTTGAAGCTAAACCATTTGCTTCGCATGGATTCGAAGATCAGCCTTCTACTTCGCATTGATTTTAATCTAAATCATGTGTTTCGCATGGATTTGAAGCTAACTCGTCTGTTTCGCATGCTGTTGAAGCTAAATCATGTATATCACAAGTATTTCAATCTAAACCACTTGTTTCGCATGGATTCGAAGATCAGCCTTCCACTTCGCACTGATTTGAAGCTGAATCATTTCTTTCGCTTGAATGTGAAGCTAACACGTTTGTTTCCCAAGCATTTGAAGCTAATTCGTGTGTATCACAAGTATTTGAAGCTGAATTATTTTTTTCGCAAGAATATTGTGCTAAACAATGTGTTGCGAATGAATTTGAAGCTAAATCATTTGTTCCGTATGGATTCGAAGAAGAGACTTCTACTTCGCATTGATTTGAAGCGAAATCATGTGTTTCGCTTGGATTTGATGCTAACTCGTTTGTGTCGCATGCAGTTAAATATAAATCATGTATATCACAAGTATTTGAAGCTAAACCGTTTGATTCGCATGGATTTGAAGCTAAGCCTTCTACTTCGCATTGATTTGAAGATAAATCATGTGTGTCGCTTGGATTTGAAGCTCAGCCTTCTACTTCGCATCGATTTGAAGCTAAATAATGTGTTTCGCTTGGATTTTAAGCTAACTCGTTTGTTTCGCATGCAGTTGAAGCTAAATCATGTATGTCACAAGTATTTGAAGCTAAAACATTTGATTCGCATGGATTTGAAACTCAGCATTCTACTTCGTATTGTTTTGAAGCTAAGTCATGTGTTTCGCATGGATTTGAAGCTCAGCCTTCTACTTCGCATCGATTTGAAGCTAAATAATGTGTTTCGCTTGGATTTTAAGCTAACTCGTTTGTTTCGCATGCAGTTGAAGCTAAATCATGTATGTCACAAGTATTTGAAGCTAAACCGTTTGATTCGCATGGATTTGAAGATAAGCCTTCTACCTCGCATTGATTTGAAGATAAATCATGTGTTTCGCTTGGATTTGAAGCTAACTCGATTGTTTCGCATGCTGTTGAAGCTAAATCATGTATATCACAAGTATTTGAAGCTAAACCATTTGTTTCGCATGGATTCGAAGATAACCCTTCTACTTCGCATTGATTTGAAGCTAAATCTTGTGTTTCGCATAGATTTGAAGCTAACTGGTTTGTTTCGCATGCTGTTGAAGCTAAATCATGTGTATCACAAGTATTTGAAGCTAAATCGTTTGATTCGCATGGATTTGAAGATAAGCCTTCTACCTCGCATTGATTTGAAGATAAATCATGTGTTTCGCTTGGATTTGAAGCTAACTCGTTTGTTTCGCATGCTGTTGAAGCTAAATCATGTATATCACAAGTATTTGAAGCTAAACCATTTGTTTCGCATGGATTCGAAGATAACCCTTCTACTTCGCATTGATTTGAAGCTAAATCATGTGTTTCGCATGGATTTAAAGCTAACTCGTTTGTTTCGCATACTGTTGAAGCTAAATCATGTATATCAGAAGTATTTGAAGCTAAACCGTTTGAATCGCATGGATTTGAAGCTAAGCCTTCTACCTCGCATTGATTTGAAGATAAATCACGTGTTTCGCTTGGATTTGAAGCTAACTCGTTTGTTTCGCATGCTGTTGAAGCTAAATCATGTATATCACAAGTATTTGAAGCTAAACCATTTGTTTCGCATGGATTCGAAGATAACCCTTCTACTTCGCATTGATTTGAATCTAAATCATGTGTTTCGCTTGGATTTAAAGCTAGCTCGTTGGTTTTGCATGCAGTTGAAGCAAAATCACGCATATCACAAGAATTTTAAGCTAAACCATTTGATTCGCACGCAGTTGAAGCTAAATCATGTATAAAACAAGTGTTTGAAGCTAAACCATATGTTTCGTATGGATTTGAAGCTAAGCCTTCAACTTCGCGTTGAGTTGATGCTATATTATGTTTTTCGCTTGGATTTGAAGCTAACACGTTTGTTTCGCATGCTGTTGAAGCTAAGTCATGTACATCTCAAGTATTTGAAGCTAAACCATCTGTTTCGTGTGGATTCGAATGTAAACCTTCTACTTCGCATTGATTTGATGCTAAATCATGTGTTTCGCATGGATTTGAAGCTAACTCGTTTGTTTCTCTTGCTGTTGAATGTAAGTCGTGTATATCACAAGTGTTTGAAGCTAAACCATTTGTTTCGGATTTATTCGGAGATCAGCCTTCTACTTCGCATTCATTTGAAGCTAAATCATGTTTTTCGCTTGGATTTGAAGCTGACTCGTTTGTTTCGCATGCTGTTGAATCTAAATCATGTATATCACAAGTATATGAAGCTAAACCATTTGTTTCGCTTGGATTTGAAGCGAAGCCTTCAACTTCGCGTTGACTTGATGCTAAATCATGTTTTTCGCTTGGATTTGAATCTAACTCGTTTTTTCGCATGCAGTTGAAGCTAAATCATGAATATCACAAGTATTTGAAGCTAAAACTTTTGATTCGCACGGATTTGAAGCTAAGCCTTCTACTTCGCATTGATTTGAAGCTAAATCATGTGTTTCGTATGGATTTGCAGCTAACTCGTTTGTTTCGTATGCTGTTGAAGCTAAATCATGTATATTACAAGTGTTTGAAGCTAAACCATTTGCTTCGCATGGATTTGAAGGTAAGCCTTCAACTTCGCGTTGATTTGACGCTATATTATGTTTTTCGCTTAGATTTGAAGCTAACACGTTTGTTTCGCATGCTGTTGAAGCTAAATCATGTATATCACAAGTATTTGAAGCTAAACCATTTGTTTCGCATGGATTCGAAGATAACCCTTCTACTTCGCATTGATTTGAAGCTAAATCATGTGTTTCGCATAGATTTGAAGCTAACTGGTTTGTTTCGCATGCTGTTGAAGCTAAATCATGTATATCACAAGTATTTGAAGCTAAATCGTTTGATTCGCATGGATTTGAAGATAAGCCTTCTACCTCGCATTGATTTGAAGATAAATCATGTGTTTCGCTTGGATTTGAAGCTAACTCGTTTATTTCGCATGCTGTTGAAGCTAAATCATGTATATCACAAGTATTTGAAGCTAAACCATTTGTTTCGCATGGATTCGAAGATAACCCTTCTACTTCGCATTGATTTGAAGCTAAATCATGTGTTTCGCATGGATTTAAAGCTAACTCGTTTGTTTCGCATACTGTTGAAGCTAAGCCATGTATAACACAAGTATTTGAGCCTGATCCATTTGTTTCGCATGGATTCGAAGATCAGTCTCCTAATTTGCATTGATTTGAAGGTAAATCATGCCTTTTGCATGCATTTAAAGCTAACTCGTTTGTTTCACCTGCATTTGAAGCTATATCAGAGATATTCGCAAGTATTTGAAGCTAAATCATTCGTTTTGCATGGATTTGAAACTAAGCCTTCTACTCCGCATTGATTTGAAGCAGAATCATGTGTTTCGCTTGTATTTGAAGCTAACTCGTTTGATTCGCATGCAGTTGAAGCTAAATCATGTATATCACAAGTGTATGAAGCTAAACCATTTGTTTCGCATGGATTCGAAGGTAAGCCTTCTACTTCGCATTGATTTGATGCTAAATCATGTGTTTCGAATGGATTTGAAGCTAACTCGTTTGTTTCTCTTGCTGTTGAATGTAAATCATGTATATCACAAGTGTTTGAAGCTAAACCATTTGTTTCGCATGGATTCGGAGATCAGCCTTCTACTTCGCATTGATTTCATTCTAAATCATGTGTTTTGCTTGGATTTGAAGCTAACTTGTTTGTTTCGCATGCAGTTGAAGCTAAATAATGTATATCACAAGTATTTGAAGTTAAACCGTTTGATTCGCATCGATTTGAAGCTAACTCGTTTGTTTCGCCTGCATTTGAAGCTAAATCATGTATATCTTAAGTATTTGAAGCTAAACCATTTGTTTCGCATGGATTTGAAACTAAGCCTTTTACTTCGCATTGATTTGAAGCTGAATCATGTGTTTCGCTTGTATTTGAAGCTAACTCGTTTGTTTCGCATGCAGTTGAAACTAAATCATGTATATCATAAGTATTTGAAGCTAAACCATTTGTTTCGCATGGATTCGAAGGTAAGCCTACTCCTTCGCATTGATTTGATGCTAAGTCATGAGTTTCGCATGGATTTGAAGCTAAATCATGTGTTTTGAATGGATGTGAAGTTAACTCGTTTGCTTCCCAAGCAGTTGAAGCTAAATCATGTATATCATAAGTATTTGAAGCTAAACCATTTGTATCGCATGGGATCGAAGATAAGCCTCACACTTCGCATTGATTTGAAGCTAAATCATGTGTTTCGCATGGATTTGAAGCTAACTCGTTTTTTCGCATGCTGTTGAAGCTAAATCATGTATATCACAAGTATTTGTAGCTATATCATACGTTTCGCATGGATTCCAAGACAACCCTTCTAATTCGCATTGATTTTAATCTAAATCATGTGTTTCGCATGGATTTAAAGCTAACTCGTTTGTTTCGCATGCAGTTGATGCTGAATCATGTATATCACAAGTATTTGAAGCTAAACTATTCGTTTCGCATGGATTCGAAGATAAGTCTTCCACTTCGCATTGATTTGATGCAAAATCATGTGTTTCGCATGGATTTGAAGCTAACTCGGTTGTTTCGCATGCTGTTGAAGCTAACTCAAGTGTATCAAAAGTATTTGAAGCTATATCATACGTTTCGCATGCATTCCAAGATAACCCTTCTAATTCGCATTGATTTGAAGATAAATCATGTGTTTCGCTTGGATTTGAAGCTAACTCGTTTGTTTCGCATGCTGTTGAAGCTAAATCAAGTGTATCAAAAGTATTTGAAGCTAAACCATTTGCTTCGCATGGATTCGAAGATCAGCCTACTACTTCGCATTGATTTGAAGCTAAATCATGTGTTCCGCATGGATTTTAAGCTAACTCGTTTGTATCGCATGCAGTTGAAGCTAAATCATGTATATCACAAGTATTTGAAGCTAAACCATTTGTTTCGCATGGATTCGAAGATAAGCCTTCTACTTCGCATTGATTTTAATCTAAATCATGTGTTTCGCATGGATTTGAAGCTAACTCGTTTGTTTCGCATGCTGTTGAAGCTAAATCATGTATATCACAAGTATTTGAAGCTATATCATACGTTTCGCATGGATTCCAAGATAACCCTTCTAATTCGCATTGATTTGAATCTAAATCATGTGTTTCGCATGGATTTGAAGCTAACTCGTTTGTTTCGCATGCTGTTGAAGCTAAATCATGTATATCACAAGTATTTGCAGCTAAACTATTTGTTACGCATGGATTCGAAGATCAGCCTTCTACTTCGCATTGATTTGATGCTAAATCATGTGTTTCGAATGGATTTGAAGCTAACTCGTTTGTTTCGCATGCTGTTGAAGCTAAATCATGTATATCACAAGTATTTGAAGCTAAACCATTTGTATCGCATGGGATCGAAGATAAGCCTCCTACTTCGCATTGATTTGAAGCTAAATCATGTGTTTCGCATGGATTTGAAGCTAACGCGTTTTTTCGCATGCTGTTGAAGCTAAATCATGTATATCACAAGTATTTGAAGCTAAACCATTTGCTTCGCATGGATTCCAAGACAACCCTTCTAATTCGCATTGATTTGAAGCTAAATCATGTGTTTCGCATGGATTTAAAGCTAAATCGTTTGTTTCGCATGCAGTTGAAGCTGAATCATGTATATCACAAGTATTTGAAGCTAAACTATTCGTTTCGCATGGATTCGAAGATAAGTCTTCCACTTCGCATTGATTTGATGCTAAATCATGTGTTTCGCAAGGATTTGAAGCTAACTCGTTTGTTTCGCATGCAGTTGAAGCTAAATCATGTATATCACAAGTATTTGAAGCTAAACCATTTGCTTCGCATGGATTCGAAGATCAGCCTTCTAATTCGCATTGATTTGAAGATAAATTATGTGTTTCGCTTGGATTTGAAGCTAACTCGTTTGTTTCGCATGCTGTTGAAGCTAAATCAAGTGTATCAAAAGTATTTGAAGCTAAACCATTTGCTTCGCATGGATTCGAAGATCAGCCTTCTACTTCGCATTGATTTGAAGCTAAATCATGTGTTCCGCATGGATTTTAAGCTAACTCGTTTGTATCGCATGCCGTTGAAGCTAAATCATGTATAACACAAGTATTTGAAGCTAAACCATTTGTTTCGCATGGATTCGACGATAAGCCTTCTACTTCGCATTGATTTTAATCTAAATCATGTGTTTCGCATGGATTTGAATCTAACTCGTTTGTTTCGGATGCTGTTGAAGCTAAATCATGTATATCACAAGTATTTGAAGCTATATCATTTGTTTCGCATGAATTCGACGATAACCCTTCTAATTCGCATTGATTTGATGCTAAATCATGTGTTCCGCATGGATTTTAAGCTAACTCGTTCGTTTCGCATGCAGTTGAAGCTAAATCATGTATATCACAAGTATTAGAAGCTAAACCATTTGCTTCGCATGGATTCGAAGATCAGCTTTCTACTTTGCATTGATTTGATGCTAAATCATGTGTTTCGCATGGATTTGAAGCTAACTCGTCTGTTTCGCATGCTGTTGAAGCTAAATCAAGGGTATCAAAAGTATTTGAAGCTAAACCATTTGCTTCGCATGGATTCGAAGATCAGCCTTCTACTTCGCATTGATTTGAAGCTAAATCATGTGTTTCGCATGGATTTGAAGCTAACGCGTTTTTTCGCATGCTGTTGAATCTAAATCATTTATATCACAAGTATTTGAAGCTATATCATACGTTTCGCATGGATTCCAAGATAACCCTTCTAATTCGCATTGATTTGAATCTAAATCATGTGTTTCGCATGGATTTGAAGCTAACTCGTTTGTTTCGCATGCTGTTCAAGCTAAATCATGTATATCACAAGTATTTGAAGCTAAACCATTTGTATCGCATGGGATCGAAGATAAGCCTCACACTTCGCATTGATTTGAAGCTAAATCATGTGTTTCGCATGGATTTGAAGCTAACTCGTTTTTTCGCATGCTGTTGAAGCTAAATCATGTATATCACAAGTATTTGTAGCTATATCATACGTTTCGCATGGATTCCAAGACAACCCTTCTAATTCGCATTGATTTGAAGCTAAATCATGTGTTTCGCATGGATTTAAAGCTAACTCGTTTGTTTCGCATGCAGTTGAAGCTGAATCATGTATATCACAAGTATTCGAAGCTAAACTATACGTTTCGCATGGATTCGAAGAAAAGTCTTCCACTTCGCATTGATTTGATGCTAAATCATGTGTTTCGCAAGGATTTGAAGCTAACTCGTTTGTTTCGCATGATGTTGAAGCTAACTCAAGGGTATCAAAAGTAATTGAAGCTAAACCATTTGCTTCGCATGGATTCGAAGCTAAACCATTTGCTTCGCATGGATTCGAAGATAAGCCTTCTACTTCGCATTGATTTTAATCTAAATCATGTGTTTCGCATGGATTTAAAGCTAACTCGTTTGTTTCGCATGCAGTTGAAGCTGAATCATGTATATCACAAGTATTTGAAGCTAAACTATTCGTTTCGCATGGATTCGAAGATAAGCCTTCCACTTCGCATTGATTTGATGCTAAATCATGTGTTCCGCATGGATTTTAAGCTAACTCGTTTGTTTCGCATGCAGTTGAAGCTAAATCATGTATATCACAAGTATTTGAAGCTAAACCATTTGCTTCGCATGGATTCGAAGATCAGCCTTCTACTTCGCATTGATTTGATGCTAAATCATGTGTTTCGCATGGATTTGAAGCTAACTCGTCTGTTTCGCATGCTGTTGTAGCTAAATCATGTATATCACAAGTATTTGAAGCTATATCATACGTTTCGCATGCATTCCAAGATAACCCTTCTAATTCGCATTGATTTGAAGATAAATCATGTGTTTCGCTTGGATTTGAAGCTAACTCGTTTGTTTCGCATGCTGTTGAAGCTAAATCAAGTGTATCAAAAGTATTTGAAGCTAAACCATTTGCTTCGCATGGATTCGAAGATCAGCCTTCTACTTCGCATTGATTTGAAGCTAAATCATGTGTTCCGCATGGATTTTAAGCTAACTCGTTTGTATCGCATGCAGTTGAAGTTAAATCATGTATATCACAAGTATTTGAAGCTAAACCATTTGTTTCGCATGGATTCAACGATAAGCCTTCTACTTCGCATTGATTTTAATCTAAATCATGTGTTTCGCATGGATTTGAATCTAACTCGTTTGTTTCGGATGCTGTTGAATCTAAATCATGTATATCACAAGTATTTGAAGCTATATCATTTGTTTCGCATGGATTCGACGATAACCCTTCTAATTCGCATTGATTTGAAGCTAAATCATGTGTTTCGCATGGATTTAAAGCTAACTCGTTTGTTTCGCATGCAGTTGAAGCTGAATCATGTATATCACAAGTATTTGAAGCTAAACTATTCGTTTCGCATGGATTCGAAGATAAGTCTTCCACTTCGCATTGATTTGATGCTAAATCATGTGTTTCGCAAGGATTTGAAGCTAACTCGTTTGTTTCGCATGCTGTTAAAGCTAACTCAAGTGTATCAAAAGTATTTGAAGCTAAACCATTTGCTTCGCATGGATTCGAAGATCAGCCTTCTACTTCGCATTGATTTGAAGCTAAATCATTTGTTTCGCAAGGATTTGATTCTAACTCGTTTGTTTCGCATGCTGTTGGAACTAAATCATGTATATCACAAGTATTTGAAGCAATATCATTTGTTTCGCATTTATTCCAAGATAAGCCTTCTACTTCGCATTGATTTTAATCTAAATCATGTGTTTCGCATGGATTTGAAGCTAACTCTTTTTTTTCGTATGCAGTTGAAGCTAAATCATGTATATCACAAGTATTTGCAGCTAAACCATTTGTTTCGCATGGATTCGAAGATAACCCTCCTACTTCGCATTGATTTGAAGCTAAATCATGTGTTTCGCATGGATTTGAAGCTAACTCGTCTGTTTCGCATGCTGTTGAAGCTAAATCATGTATACCACAAGTATTTGAAGCTATATCATACGTTTCGCATGCATTCCAAGATAACCCTTCTAATTCGCATTGATTTGAAGATAAATCATGTGTTTCGCTTGGATTTGAAGCTAACTCGTTTGTTTCGCATGCTGTTGAAGCTAAATCAAGCGTATCAAAAGTATTTGAAGCTAAACCATTTGCTTCGCATGGATTCGAAGATCAGCCTTCTACTTCGCATTGATTTGAAGCTAAATCATGTGTTTCGCATGGATTTGAAGCTAACTCGTTTGTTTCGCATGCTGTTGAATCTAAATCATTTATATCACAAGTATTTGAAGCTATATCATACGTTTCGCATGGATTCCAAGATAACCCTTCTAATTCGCATTGATTTGAATCTAAATCATGTGTTTCGCATGGATTTGAAGCTAACTCGTTTGTTTCGCATGCTGTTCAAGCTAAATCATGTATATCACAAGTATTTGAAGCTAAACCATTTGTATCGCATGGGATCGAAGATAAGCCTCACACTTCGCATTGATTTGAAGCTAAATCATGTGTTTCGCATGGATTTGAAGCTAACTCGTTTTTTCGCATGCTGTTGAAGCTAAATCATGTATATCACAAGTATTTGTAGCTATATCATACGTTTCGCATGGATTCCAAGACAACCCTTCTAATTCGCATTGATTTGAAGCTAAATCATGTGTTTCGCATGGATTTAAAGCTAACTCGTTTGTTTCGCATGCAGTTGAAGCTGAATCATGTATATCACAAGTATTCGAAGCTAAACTATACGTTTCGCATGGATTCGAAGAAAGGTCTTCCACTTCGCATTGATTTGATGCTAAATCATGTGTTTCGCAAGGATTTGAAGCTAACTCGTTTGTTTCGCATGATGTTGAAGCTAACTCAAGGGTATCAAAAGTATTTGAAGCTAAACCATTTGCTTCGCATGGATTCGAAGCTAAACCATTTGCTTCGCATGGATTCGAAGATAAGCCTTCTACTTCGCATTGATTTTAATCTAAATCATGTGTTTCGCATGGATTTAAAGCTAACTCGTTTGTTTCGCATGCAGTTGAAGCTGAATCATGTATATCACAAGTATTTGAAGCTAAACTATTCGTTTCGCATGGATTCGAAGATAAGCCTTCCACTTCGCATTGATTTGATGCTAAATCATGAGTTCCGCATGGATTTTAAGCTAACTCGTTTGTTTCGCATGCAGTTGAAGCTAAATCATGTATATCACAAGTATTTGAAGCTAAACCATTTGCTTCGCATGGATTCGAAGATCAGCCTTCTACTTCGCATTGATTTGATGCTAAATCATGTGTTTCGCATGGATTTGAAGCTAACTCGTCTGTTTCGCATGCTGTTGTAGCTAAATCATGTATATCACAAGTATTTGAAGCTATATCATACGTTTCGCATGCATTCCAGGATAACCCTTCTAATTCGCATTGATTTGAAGATAAATCATGTGTTTCGCTTGGATTTGAAGCTAACTCGTTTGTTTCGCATGCTGTTGAAGCTAAATCAAGTGTATCAAAAGTATTTGAAGCTAAACCATTTGCTTCGCATGGATTCGAAGATCAGCCTTCTACTTCGCATTGATTTGAAGCTAAATCATGTGTTCCGCATGGATTTTAAGCTAACTCGTTTGTATCGCATGCTGTTGAATCTAAATCATTTATATCACAAGTATTTGAAGCTATATCATACGTTTCGCATGGATTCCAAGATAACCCTTCTAATTCGCATTGATTTGAATCTAAATCATGTGTTTCGCATGGATTTGAAGCTAACTCGTTTGTTTCGCATGCTGTTCAAGCTAAATCATGTATATCACAAGTATTTGAAGCTAAACCATTTGTATCGCATGGGATCGAAGATAAGCCTCACACTTCGCATTGATTTGAAGCTAAATCATGTGTTTCGCATGGATTTGAAGCTAACTCGTTTTTTCGCATGCTGTTGAAGCTAAATCATGTATATCACAAGTATTTGTAGCTATATCATACGTTTCGCATGGATTCCAAGACAACCCTTCTAATTCGCATTGATTTGAAGCTAAATCATGTGTTTCGCATGGATTTAAAGCTAACTCGTTTGTTTCGCATGCAGTTGAAGCTGAATCATGTATATCACAAGTATTCGAAGCTAAACTATACGTTTCGCATGGATTCGAAGAAAGGTCTTCCACTTCGCATTGATTTGATGCTAAATCATGTGTTTCGCAAGGATTTGAAGCTAACTCGTTTGTTTCGCATGATGTTGAAGCTAACTCAAGGGTATCAAAAGTATTTGAAGCTAAACCATTTGCTTCGCATGGATTCGAAGCTAAACCATTTGCTTCGCATGGATTCGAAGATAAGCCTTCTACTTCGCATTGATTTTAATCTAAATCATGTGTTTCGCATGGATTTAAAGCTAACTCGTTTGTTTCGCATGCAGTTGAAGCTGAATCATGTATATCACAAGTATTTGAAGCTAAACTATTCGTTTCGCATGGATTCGAAGATAAGCCTTCCACTTCGCATTGATTTGATGCTAAATCATGAGTTCCGCATGGATTTTAAGCTAACTCGTTTGTTTCGCATGCAGTTGAAGCTAAATCATGTATATCACAAGTATTTGAAGCTAAACCATTTGCTTCGCATGGATTCGAAGATCAGCCTTCTACTTCGCATTGATTTGATGCTAAATCATGTGTTTCGCATGGATTTGAAGCTAACTCGTCTGTTTCGCATGCTGTTGTAGCTAAATCATGTATATCACAAGTATTTGAAGCTATATCATACGTTTCGCATGCATTCCAGGATAACCCTTCTAATTCGCATTGATTTGAAGATAAATCATGTGTTTCGCTTGGATTTGAAGCTAACTCGTTTGTTTCGCATGCTGTTGAAGCTAAATCAAGTGTATCAAAAGTATTTGAAGCTAAACCATTTGCTTCGCATGGATTCGAAGATCAGCCTTCTACTTCGCATTGATTTGAAGCTAAATCATGTGTTCCGCATGGATTTTAAGCTAACTCGTTTGTATCGCATGCAGTTGAAGTTAAATCATGTATATCACAAGTATTTGAAGCTAAACCATTTGTTTCGCATGGATTCGACGATAAGCCTTCTACTTCGCATTGATTTTAATCTAAATCATGTGTTTCGCATGGATTTGAATCTAACTCGTTTGTTTCGGATGCTGTTGAAGCTAAATCATGTATATCACAAGTATTTGAAGCTATATCATTTGTTTCGCATGGATTCGACGATAACCCTTCTAATTCGCATTGATTTGAAGCTAAATCATGTGTTTCGCATGGATTTAAAGCTAACTCGTTTGTTTCGCATGCAGTTGAAGCTGAATCATGTATATCACAAGTATTTGAAGCTATATCATTTGTTTCGCATGGATTCGACGATAACCCTTCTAATTCGCATTGATTTGAAGCTAAATCATGTGTTTCGCATGGATTTGAAGCTAACACGTTTGTTTCGCATGCTGTTGAAGCTAAATCATATATATCACAAGTATTTGAAGCTAAACCATTTGTTTCGCATTTATTCGAAGCTAAGCCTTCTACTTCGCATTGATTTGAGGCTAAATCATGTGTTTCGCTTGGTTTTGAAGCTAACTCGTTTTTTCGCATGCAGTTGTAGCTAAATCATGTATATCACAAGCATTTGAAGCTAAACCAATTGTTTCGCATGGATTCGAAGATAAGCCTTCTACTTCGCATTGATTTTAATCTAAATCATGTGTTTCGCATGGATTTGAAGCTAACTCGTTTGTTTCGCATGCAGTTGAAGCTGAATCATGTATATCACAAGTATTTGAAGTTAAACTATTCGTTTCGCATGGATTCGAAGATAAGCCTTCCACATCGCATTGATTTGATGCTAAATCATGTGTTTCGCATGGATTTGAAGCTAACTCGTTTGTTTCGCATGCTGTTGAAGCTAAATCAACTGTATCAAAAGTATTTGAAGCTAAACCATTTGCTTCGCATGGATTCGAAGATAATCCATCTATTTCGCATTGATTTGAAGCTAAATCATGTGTTTTGCATGGATTTGAATCTAACTCGTTTGTTTCGGATGCTGTTGAAGCTAAATCATGTATATCACAAGTATTTGAAGCTATATCATTTGTTTCGCATGGATTCGACGATAACCCTTCTAATTCGCATTGATTTGAAGCTAAATCATGTGTTTCGCATGGATTTAAAGCTAACTCGCTTGTTTCGCATGCAGTTGAAGCTGAATCATGTATATCACAAGTATTTGAAGCTAAACTATTCGTTTCGCATGGATTCGAAGATAAGTCTTCCACTTCGCATTGATTTGATGCTAAATCATGTGTTTCGCAAGGATTTGAAGCTAACTCGTTTGTTTCGCATGCTGTTAAAGCTAACTCAAGTGTATCAAAAGTATTTGAAGCTAAACCATTTGCTTCGCATGGATTCGAAGATCAGCCTTCTACTTCGCATTGATTTGAAGCTAAATCATTTGTTTCGCAAGGATTTGATTCTAACTCGTTTGTTTCGCATGCTGTTGGAACTAAATCATGTATATCACAAGTATTTGAAGCAATATCATTTGTTTCGCATTTATTCCAAGATAAGCCTTCTACTTCGCATTGATTTTAATCTAAATCATGTGTTTCGCATGGATTTGAAGCTAACTCTTTTTTTTCGTATGCAGTTGAAGCTAAATCATGTATATCACAAGTATTTGCAGCTAAACCATTTGTTTCGCATGGATTCGAAGATAACCCTTCTACTTCGCATTGATTTGAAGCTAAATCATGTGTTTCGCATGGATTTGAAGCTAACTCGTTTGTTTCGCATGCTGTTGAATCTAAATCATGTATATCACAAGTATTTGAAGCTAAACCATTTGAATCGCAAGGAATCGAAGATATGCCTCCTACTTCGCATAGATTTGAAGCTAAATCATGTGTTTCGCATGGATTTGAAGCTAACTCGTTTGTTTCGCATGCTGTTGAAGCTAAATCAAGTGTATCACAAGTATTTGATGCTAAACCATTTGTATCGCATGGGATCGAAGATAAGCCTCCTACTCCGCATTGATTTGAAGCTAAATCATGTGTTTCGCATGGATTTGAAGCTAACTCGTTTGTTTCGCATGCTGTTGAAGCTAAATCATATATATCACAAGTATTTGAATCTAAACCATTTGTTTCGCATTTATTCGAAGCTAAGCCTTCTACTTCGCATTGATTTGAGGCTAAATCATGTGTTTCGCTTGGTTTTGAAGCTAACTCGTTTTTTCGCATGCAATTGTAGCTAAATCATATATATCACAAGCATTTGAAGCTAAACCAATTGTTTCGCATGGATTCGAAGATAAGCCTTCTACTTCGCATTGATTTTAATCTAAATCATGTGTTTCGCATGGATTTGAAGCTAACTCGTTTGTTTCGCATGCAGTTGAAGCTGAATCATGTATATCACAAGTATTTGAAGTTAAACTATTCGTTTCGCATGGATTCGAAGATAAGCCTTCCACATCGCATTGATTTGATGCTAAATCATGTGTTTCGCATGGATTTGAAGCTAACTCGTTTGTTTCGCATGCTGTTGAAGCTAAATCAACTGTATCAAAAGTATTTGAAGCTAAACCATTTGCTTCGCATGGATTCGAATATCAGCTTTCTACTTCGCATTGATTTGAAGCTAAATCATGTGTTCCGCATGGATTTTAAGCTAACTCGTTTGTTTCGCATGCAGTTGAAGCTAAATCATGTATATCACAAGGATTTGAAGCTAAACCATTTGTTTCGCATGGATTCGAAAATAAGCCTTCTACTTCGCATTGATTTTAATCTAAATCATGTGTTTCGCATGGATTAGCAGCTAACTCGTTTGTTTCGCATGCAGTTGAAGCTAAATCATGTATATCACAAGTATTTGCAGCTAAACCATTTGTTACGCATGGATTCGAAGATAAGCCTTCTACTTCGCATTGATTTGATGCTAAATCATGTGTTTCGCATGGATTTGAAGATAACTCGTTTGTTTCGCATGCTGTTGAAGCTAAATCATGTATATCACAAGTATTTGAAGCTAAACCATTTGTATCGCATAGGATCGAAGGTAAGCCTCCTACTTCGCATTGATTTGAAGCTAAATCATGTGTTTCGCATGGATTTGAAGCTATCTCGTTCGTTTCGCATGCTGTTGAAGCTAAATCATATATATCACAAGTATTTGAATCTAAACCATTTGTTTCGCATTTATTCGAAGCTAAGCCTTCTACTTCGCATTGATTTGAGGCTAAATCATGTGTTTCGCTTGGTTTTGAAGCTAACTCGTTTTTTTCGCATGCTGTTGAAGCTAAATCATGTATATCACAAGTATTTGAAGCTATATCATACGTTTCACATGGATTCCAAGACAACCCTTCTAATTCGCATTGATTTGAAGCTAAATCATGTGTTTCGCATGGATTTGAAGCTATCTCGTTTGTTTCGCATGCTGTTGAAGCTAAATCATGTATATCACAAGTATTTGAAGTTAAACCATTTGTTACGCATGGATTCGAAGATCAGCCTTCTACTTCGCATTGATTTGAAGCTAAATCATGTGTTCCGCATGGATTTTAAGCTAACACGTTTGTTTCGCATGCAGTTGAAGCTAAATCATGTATATCACAAGTATTTGAAGCTAAACAATTTGTTTCGCATGGATTCGAAGTTAAGCCTTCTACTTCGCATTGATTTTAATCTAAATCATGTGTTTCGTATGGATTTGAAGCTAACTCGTTTGTTTCGCATGCAGTTGAAGCTGAATCATGTACATCACAAGTATTAGAAGCTAAACTATTCGTTTCGGATGGATTCGAAGTTAACTCGTTTGTTTCGCATGCAGTTGAAGCTGAATCATGTATATCACAAGTATTTGAAGTTAAACCATTTGTTTCGCATGGGTTCGAAGATAATCCATCTACTTCGCATTGATTTGAAGCTAAATCATGTGTCTCGCATGGATTTGAAGCTAACTCGTTTTTTTTGCTAGGTGTTGAAGATAAATCATGTATATCACAAGTATTTGAAGATAAAACATTTGATTCGCATGGATTTGAAGCTAACTCGTTTGTTTCGCATGCTGTTGAAGCTAAACCAAGTGTATCACAAGTATTTGAAGCTAAACCATTTGTTACGCATGGATTCGAAGATCAGCCTTCTAATTCGCATTGATTTGATGCTAAATCATGTGTTTCGCATGGATTTGAAGCTAACTCGTTTGTTTCGCATGCAGTTGAAGCTGAATCATGTATATCACAAGTAATTGAAGCTAAACTATTCGTTTCGCATGGATTCGAAGATAAGCCATGCACTTCGCATTGATTTGAAGCTAACGCATGTGTTTCGCATGGATTTGAAGTTAACTCGTTTGTTTCGCATGCAGTTGAAGCTAAATCATGTATATCACAAATATTTGCAGCTAAACCATTTGTTTCGCATGGATTCGAAGATAACCCTTCTACTTCGCATTGATTTGAAGCTAAATCATGTGTTTCGCATGGATTTGAAGCTAACTCGTTTGTTTCGCATGCTGTTGAAGCTAAATCATGTATATCACAAGTATTTGAAGTTCAACCATTTGTTTCTCATGGATTCGAAGATAATCCATCTATTTCGCATTGATTTGAAGCTAAATCATGTGTTTTGCATGGATTTGAATCTAACTCGTTTGTTTCGCATGCTGTTGAAAATAAATCATGTATATCACAAGTATTTGAAGCTATATCATTTGTTTCGCATGGATTCGAAGATTAGCCTTCTACTTCGCATTGATTAGATGCTAAGTCATGTTTTTCGCATGGGTTTGAAGCTAACTCGTTTGTTTCGCCTGCATTTGAAGCTATATCACTTATATTCACAAGTATGTGAAGCTAAATCTTTCGTTTCGCATGGATTTGAAGCTAAGCCACCAACTTCGCGTTGACTTGATGCTAAATCATGTTTTTCGTTTGGACTTGAAACTAACTCGTTTGTTTCGCATGCAGTTGAAGCTGAATCATGTATATCACAAATATTTGAAGCTAAACCATTTGATTCCCATGGATTTGAAGCTAAGCATTCTACTTAGCATTGATTTGAAGCTAACTCATGTGTTTCGCATGGATTTGAAGTTAACTCGTTTGTTTCGCATGCAGTTGTAGCTAAATCATGTATATCACAAATATTTGCAGCTAAACCATTTGTTTCGCATGGATTCGAAGATAACCCTTCTACTTCGCATTGATTTGAAGCTAAATCATGTGTTTCGCATGGATTTGAAGCTAACTCGTTTGTTTCGCATGCTGTTGAAGCTAAATCATGTATATCACAAGTATTTGAAGATAATCCATTTGTTTCGCATGGATTCGAAGGTAAGCCTTCTACTTCGCATTGATTTGAAGCTAAATCATTTGTTTCGCAAGGATTTGATTCTAACTCGTTTGTTTCGCATGCTGTTGGAACTAAATCATGTATATCACAAGTATTTGAAGCTATATCATTTGTTTCGCATTTATTCGAAGATAAGCCTTCTACTTCGCATTGATTTTAATCTAAATCATGTGTTTCGCATGGATTTGAAGCTAACTCTTTTTTTTCGTATGCAGTTGAAGCTAAATCATGTATATCACAAGTATTTGCAGCTAAACCATTTGTTTCGCATGGATTCGAAGATAACGCTTCTACTTCGCATTGATTTGAAGCTAAATCATGTGTTTCGCATGGATTTGAAGCTAACTCGTTTGTTTCGCATGCTGTTGAATCTAAATCATGTATATCACAAGTATTTGAAGCTAAACCATTTGAATCGCAAGGAATCGAAGATATGCCTCCTACTTCGCATTGATTTGAAGCTAAATCATGTGTTTCGCATGTATTTGAAGCTAACTCGTTTGTTTCGCATGCTGTTGAAGCTAAATCAAGTGTATCACAAGTATTTGAAGCTAAACCATTTGCTTCGCATGGATTCGAAGATCAGCCTTCTACTTCGCATTGATTAGATGCTAAATCATGTGTTTCGCATGGATTTGAAGCTAACTCGTTTGTTTCGCATGCAGTTGAAGCTAAATCATGTATATCACAAATATTTGCAGCTAAACCATTTGTTTCGCACGGATTCGAAGATAACCCTTCTACTTCGCATTGATTTGAAGCTAAATCATGTGTTTCGCATGGATTTGAAGCTAACTCGTTTGTTTCGCATGCTGTTGAAGCTAAATCATGTATATCACAAGTATTTGAAGTTCAACCATTTGTTTCTCATGGATTCGAAGATAATCCATCTATTTCGCATTGATTTGAAGCTAAATCATGTGTTTTGCATGGATTTGAATCTAACTCGTTTGTTTCGCATGCTGTTGGAACTAAATCATGTATATCACAAGTATTTGAAGCTATATCATTTGTTTCGCATGGATTCGAAGATTAGCCTTCTACTTCGCATTGATTAGATGCTAAGTCATGTGTTTCGCATGGGTTTGAAGCTAACTCGTTTGTTTCGCCTGCATTTGAAGCTATATCACTTATATTCACAAGTATGTGAAGCTAAATCTTTCGTTTCGCATGGATTTGAAGCTAAGCCTATCAACTTCGCGTTGACTTGATGCTAAATCATGTTTTTCGTTTGGACTTGAAACTAACTCGTTTGTTTCGCATGCAGTTGAAGCTGAATCATGTATATCACAAGTATTTGAAGCTAAACCATTTGATTCCCATGGATTTGAAGCTAAGCTTTCTACTTAGCATTGATTTGAAGATAAATCATTTGTTTCGCATGGATTTGATTCTAACTCGTTTGTTTCGCATGCTGTAGGAACTAAATCATGTATATCACAAGTATTTGAAGCTATATCATTTGTTTCGCATTCATTCGAAGATAAGCCTTCTACTTCGCATTGATTTTAATCTAAATCATGTGTTTCGCATGGATTTGAAGCTAACTCTTTTTTTTCGTATGCAGTTGAAGCTGAATCATGTATATCACAAGTATTTGAAGCTAAACCATTTGATTCCCATGGATTTGAAGCTAAGCTTTCTACTTAGCATTGATTTCAAGATAAATCATGTGTTTCGCATGGATTTGAAGATAACTCGTTTGCTTCGCATGCTGTTGAAGCTAAATCATGTATATCACAAGTATTTGAAGCTATATCATATGTTTCGCATGGATTCGAAGATAACTCTTCTAATTCGCATTGATCTGAAGCTAAATCATGTGTATCGCATGGATTTGAAGCTAACTCGTTTGTTTCGCTTGCAGTTGAAGCTGAATCATGTATATCACAAGTAATTGAAGCTAAACTATTCGTTTCGCATGGATTCGAAGATAACCCTTCTTCTTCGCATTGATTTGAAGCTAGATCATTTGTTTCGCATGGATTTGATTCTAACTCGTTTGTTTCGCATGCTGTTGGAACTAAATCGTGTATATCACAAGTATTTGAAGCTATATCATTTGTTTCGCATTTATTCGAAGATAAGCCTTCTACTTCGCATTGATTTTAATCTAAATCATGTGTTTCGCATGGATTTGAAGCTAACTCGTTTGTTTCGCATGCTGTTGGAACTAAATCATGTATATCACAAGTATTTGAAGCTATATCATTTGTTTCGCATTTATTCGAACATAAGCCTTCTACTTCGCATTGATTTTAATCTAAATCATGTGTTTCGCATGGATTTGAAGCTAACTCGTTTGTTTCGCATGCAGTTGAAGCTGAATCATGTATATCACAAGTATTTGAAGCTAAACCATTTGATTCCCATGGATTTGGTGCTAAGTTTTCTACTTAGCATTGATTTGAAGATAAATCATGTGTTTCGCTTGGATTTGAAGATAACTCGTTTGCTTCGCATGCTGTTGAAGCTAAATCATGTATATCACAAGTATTTGAAGTTAAACCATTTGTTTCTCATGGATTCGAAGATAATCCATCTATTTCGCATTGATTTGAAGCTAAATCATGTGTTTAGCATGAATTTGAATCTAACTCGTTTGTTTCGCATGCTGTTGAAACTAAATCATTTATATCACAAGTATTTGAAGCTAAACCATTTGCTTCGCATGGATTTGAAGCTAACTCGTTTGTTTCGCATGCACTTGAAGCTGAATCATGTATATCACAAGTATTTGAAGCTAAATCATTTGATTCCCATGGATTTGAAGCTAAGCTTTCTACTTAGCATTGATTTGAAGATAAATCATGTGTTTTGCTTGGATTTGAAGATAACTCGTTTGCTTCGCATGCTGTTGAAGCTAAATCATGTATATCACAATTATTTGAAGCTAAACCATTTGTATCGCATGGAATCGAAGATAAGCCACCTACTTCGTATTGATTTGTAGCTAAATCATGTGTTTCGCATGGATTTGAAGCTAACGCGTTTATTTCGCATGCTGTTGAAGCTAAATCAAGTGTATCACAAGTATTTGGAGCTAAACAATTTGCTTCGCATGGATTCGAAGATCAGCCTTCTACTTCGCGTTGACTTGATGCTAAATCATGTTTTTCGTTTGGACTTGAAACTAACTCGTTTGTTTCGCATGCAGTTGAAGCTGAATCATGAATATCACAAGTATTTGAAGCTAAACCATTTGATTCCCATGGATTTGAAGCTAAGCTTTCTACTTAGCATTGATTTGAAGATAAATCATGTGTTTCGCTTGGATTTGATGATAACTCGTTTGCTTCGCATGCTGTTGAAGCTAAATCATGTATATCACAAGTATTTGAAGTTAAACCATTTGTTTCTCATGGATTCGAAGATAATCCATCTATTTCGCATTGATTTGAAGCTAAATCATGTGTTTAGCATGAATTTGAATCTAACTCGTTTGTTTCGCATGCTGTTGAAACTAAATCATTTATATCACAAGTATTTGAAGCTAAACCATTTGCTTCGCATGGATTCGAAGATAATCCATCTATTTCGCATTGATTTGAAGCTAAATCATGTGTTTTGCATGGATTTGAATCTAACTCGTTTATTTCGCATGCTGTTGAAGCTAAATCATGAATATCACAAGTATATGAAGCTAATCCATTTGTTTCGCATGGATTCGTAGATAAGCCTTCTACTTCGCATTGATTAGATGCTAAATCATGTGTTTCGCATGGGTTTGAAGCTAACTCGTTTGTTTCGCATGCTGTTGAAGCTAAATCATGTATATCACAAGTATTTGAAGCTATATCATTTGTTTCGCATTTATTCGAAGATAAGCCTTCTACATCGCATTGATTTTAATCTAAATCATGTGTTTCGCATGGATTTGAAGCTAACTCGGTTGTTTCGCATGCAGTTGAAGCTGAATCATGTATATCACAAGTATTTGAAGCTAATCCATTTGATTCCCATGGATTTGAAGCTAAGCTTTCTACTTAGCATTGATTTCAAGATAAATCATGTTTTTCGCTTGGACTTGAAGTTAACTCGTTTGCTTCGCATGCTGTTGAAGCTAAATCATGTATATCACAAGTATTTGAAGCTATATCATATGTTTCGCATGGATTCGTAGATAACTCTTCTAATTCGCATTGATTTGAAGCTAAATCATGTGTTTCGCATGGATTTGAAGCTAACTCGTTTGTTTCGCTTGCAGTTGAAGCTGAATCATGTATATCACAAGTAATTGAAGCTAAACTATTCGTTTGGCATGGATTCGAAGATAACCCTTCTTCTTCGCATTGATTTGAAGCTAGATCATTTGTTTCGCATGGATTTGATTCTAACTCGTTTGTTTCGCATGCTGTTGGAACTAAATCATGTATATCACAAGTATTTGAAGCTATATCATATGTTTCGCATGGATTCGAAGATAACTCTTCTAATTCGCATTGATTTGAAGCTAAATCATGTGTTTCGCACGGATTTGAAGCTAACTCGTTTGTTTCGCTTGCAGTTGAATCTGAATCATGTATATCACAAGTAATTGAAGCTAAACTATACGTTTCGCATGGATTCGAAGATAACCCTTCTTCTTCGCATTGATTTGAAGCTAGATCATTTGTTTCGCATGGATTTGATTCTAACTCGTTTGTTTCGCATGCTGTTGGAACTAAATCATGTATATCACAAGTATTTGAAGCTATATCATTTGTTTCGCATTTATTCGAAGATAAGCCTTCTAATTCGCATTGATATTAATCTAAATCATGTGTTTCGCATGGATTTGAAGCTAACTCGTTTGTTTCGCATGCTGTTGAAGCTAAATCATGTATATCACAAGTATTTGAAGCTAAACCATTTGTATCGCAAGGAATCGAAGATAAGCCTCCTACTTCGGATTGATTTGAAGCTAAATCATGTGTTTCGCATGGATTTGAAGCTAACTCGTTTGTTTCGCATGCTGTTGAAGCTAAATCATGTATATCACAAGTATTTGAAGCTATATCATTTGTTTCGCACGGATTCGAAGATAACCCTTCTAATTCGTATTGATTTGAAGCTAAATCATGTGTTTCGCATGGATTTGAAGCTAACTCGTTTGTTTCGCATGCTGTTGGAACTAAATCATGTATATCACAAGTATTTGAAGCTATATCATTTGTTTCGCATTTATTCGAACATAAGCCTTCTACTTCGCATTGATTTTAATCTAAATCATGTGTTTCGCATGGATTTGAAGCTAACTCGTTTGTTTCGCATGCAGTTGAAGCTGAATCATGTATATCACAAGTATTTGAAGCTAAACCATTTGATTCCCATGGATTTGGAGCTAAGTTTTCTACTTAGCATTGATTTGAAGATAAATCATGTGTTTCGCTTGGATTTGAAGATAACTCGTTTGCTTCGCATGCTGTTGAAGCTAAATCATGTATATCACAAGTATTTGAAGTTAAACCATTTGTTTCTCATGGATTCGAAGATAATCCATCTATTTCGCATTGATTTGAAGCTAAATCATGTGTTTTGCATGGATTTGAATCTAACTCGTTTGTTTCGCATGCTGTTGAAACTAAATCATTTATATCACAAGTATTTGAAGCTAAACCATTTGCTTCGCATGGATTCGAAGGTCAGCCTTCTACTTCGCATTGATTTGATGCTAAATCATTTGTTTCGCATGGATTTGAAGCTAACTCGTTTGTTTCGCATGCAGTTGAAGCTAAATCATGTATATCACAATTATTTGAAGCTAAACCATTTGTATCGCATGGAATCGAAGATAACCCTTCTAATTCGCATTGATTTGAAGCTAAATCATGTGTTTCGCATGGATTTGAAGCTAACTCGTTTATTTCGCATGCTGTTGAAGCTAAATCAAGTGTATCACAAGTATTTGGAGCTAAACAATTTGCTTCGCATGGATTCGAAGATCAGCCTTCTACTACGCATTGATTAGATGCTAAATCATGTGTTTCGCATGGGTTTGAAGCTAACTCGTTTTTTCGCTAGCAGTTGAAGCTAAATCATGTATATCACAAGTATTTAAAGCTAAACCATTTGATTCCCATGGATTTGAAGCTATGCTTTCTACTTAGCATTGATATGAAGATAAATCATGTGTTTCGCTTGGATTTGATGATAACTCGTTTGCTTCGCATGCTGTTGAAACTAAATCATGTATATCACAAGTATTTGAAGCTATATCATTTGTTTCGCATGGATTCGAAGATTAGCCTTCTACTTCGCATTGATTAGATGCTATGTCATGTGTTTCGCATGGGTTTGAAGCTAACTCGTTTGTTTCGCCTGCATTTGAAGCTATATCACTTATATTCACAAGTATGTGAAGCTAAATCTTTCGTTTCGCATGGATTTGAAGCTAAGCCATCAACTTCGCGTTGACTTGATGCTAAATCATGTTTTTCGTTTGGACTTGAAGTTAACTCGTTTGTTTCGCATGCTGTTTGAACTAAATCATGTATATCACAAGTATTTGAAGCTATATCATTTGTTTCGCATTTATTCGAATATAAGCCTTCTACTTCGCATTGATTTTAATCTAAATCATGTGTTTCGCATGGATTTGAAGCTAACTCGTTTGTTTCGCATGCAGTTGAAGCTGAATCATGTATATCACAAGTATTTGAAGCTAAATCATTTGATTCCCATGGATTTGAAGCTAAGCTTTCTACTTAGCATTGATTTGAAGATAAATCATGTGTTTCGCTTGGATTTGAAGATAACTCGTTTGCTTCGCATGCTGTTCAAGCTAAATCATGTCTATCACAATTATTTGAAGCTAAACCATTTGTATCGCATGGAATCGAAGATAAGCCACCTACTTCGTATTGATTTGTAGCTAAATCATGTGTTTCGCATGGATTTGAAGCTAACGCGTTTATTTCGCATGCTGTTGAAGCTAAATCAAGTGTATCACAAGTATTTGGAGCTAAACAATTTGCTTCGCATGGATTCGAAGATCAGCCTTCTACTTCGCATTGATTAGATGCTAAATCATTTGTTTCGCATGGGTTTGAAGCTAACTCGTTTTTTCGCTAGCAGTTGAAGCTAAATCATGTATATCACAAGTATTTCAAGCTAAACCATTTGATTCCCATGGATTTGAAGCTAAGCTTTCTACTTAGCATTGATTTGAAGATAAATCATGTGTTTCGCTTGGATTAGAAGATAACTCGTTTGCTTCGCATGCTGTTGAAGCTAAATCATGTATATCACAAGTATTTGAAGTTCAACCACTTGTTTCTCATGGATTCGAAGATAATCCATCTATTTCGCATTGATTTGAAGCTAAAACATGTGTTTTGCATGGGTTTGAATCTAACTCGTTTGTTTCGCATGCTGTTGAAGCTAAATCATGTATATCACAAGTATTTGAAGTTCAACCACTTGTTTCTCATGGATTCGAAGATAATCCATCTATTTCGCATTGATTTGAAGCTAAATCATGTGTTTTGCATGGATTTGAATCTAACTCGTTTGTTTCGCATGCTGTTGAAAATAAATCATGTATATCACAAGTATTTGAAGCTATATCATTTGTTTCGCATGGATTCGAAGATTAGCCTTCTACTTCGCATTGATTAGATGCTAAGTCATGTGTTTCGCATGGGTTTGAAGCTAACTCGTTTGTTTCGCCTGCATTTGAAGCTATATCACTTATATTCACAAGTATGTGAAGCTAAATCTTTCGTTTAGCATGGATTTGAAGCTAAGCCATCAACTTCGCGTTGACTTGATGCTAAATCATGTTTTTCGTTTGGACTTGAAACTAACTCGTTTGTTTCGCATGCAGTTGAAGCTGAATCATGTATATCACAAGTATTTGAAGCTAAACCATTTGATTCCCATGGATTTGAAGCTAAGCTTTCTACTTAGCATTGATTTGAAGATAAATCATGTGTTTCGCTTGGATTTGAAGATAACTCGTTTGTTTCGCATGCTGTTGAAGCTAAATCATGTATATCACAAGTATTTGAAGTTCAACCATTTGTTTCTCATGGATTCGAAGATAATCCATCTATTTCGCATTGATTTGAAGCTAAATCATGTGTTTTGCATGGATTTGAATCTAACTCGTTTGTTTCGCATGCTGTTGAAAATAAATCATGTATATCACAAGTATTTGAAGCTGTATCATTTGTTTCGCATGGATTCGAAGATTAGCCTTCTACTTCGCATTGATTAGATGCTAAGTCATGTGTTTCGCATGGGTTTGAAGCTAACTCGTTTGTTTCGCCTGCATTTGAAGCTATATCACTTATATTCACAAGTATGTGAAGCTAAATCTTTCGTTTCGCATGGATTTGAAGCTAAGCCATCAACTTCGCGTTGACTTGATGCTAAATCATGTTTTTCGTTTGGACTTGAAACTAACTCGTTTGCTTCGCATGCTGTTGAAGCTAAATCATGTATATCACAAGTATTTGAAGTTAAACCATTTGTTTCTCATGGATTCGAAGATAATCCATCTATTTCGCATTGATTTGAAGCTAAATCATGTGTTTAGCATGAATTTGAATCTAACTCGTTTGTTTCGCATGCTGTTGAAACTAAATCATTTATATCACAAGTATTTGAAGCTAAACCATTTGCTTCGCATGGATTCGAAGATAAGCCTTGCACTTCGCATTGATTTGAAGGTAACTCATGTGTTTCGCATGGATTTGAAGTTAACTCGTTTGTTTCGCATGCAGTTGAAGCTAAATCATGTATATCACAAATATTTGCAGCTAAACCATTTGTTTCGCATGGATTCGAAGATAACCCTTCTACTTCGCATTGATTTGAAGCTAAATCATGTGTTTCGCATGGATTTGAAGCTAACTCGTTTGTTTCGCATGCTGTTGAAGCTAAATCATGTATATCACAAGTATTTGAAGATAATCCATTTGTTTCGCATGGATTCGAAGATAAGCCTTCTACTTCGCATTGATTTGAAGCTAAATCATTTGTTTCGCATGGATTTGATTCTAACTCGTTTGTTTCGCATGCTGTAGGAACTAAATCATGTATATCACAAGTATTTGAAGCTATATCATTTGTTTCGCATTTATTCGAAGATAAGCATTCTACTTCGCATTGATTTGAATCTAAATCATGTGTTTCGCATGGATTTGAAGCAAACTCTTTTTTTCGTATGCAGTTGAAGCTAAATCATGTATATCACAAGTATTTGCAGCTAAACCATTTGTTTCGCAAGGAATCGAAGATATGCCTCCTACTTCGCATTGATTTGAAGCTAAATCATGTGTTTCGCATGGATTTGAAGCTAACTCGTTTGTTTCGCATGCTGTTGAAGCTAAATCAAGTGTATCACAAGTATTTGAAGCTAAACAATTTGCTTCGCATTTATTCGAAGCTAAGCCTTCTACTTCGCATTGATTTGAGGCTAAATCATGTGTTTCGCTTGGATTTGAAGCTAACTCGTCTGTTTCGCATGCAGTTGAAGCTGAATCAAGTGTATCACAAGTATTTGAAGCTAAACAATTTGCTTCGCATTTATTCGAAGCTAAGCCTTCTACTTCGCATTGATTTGAGGCTAAATCATGTGTTTCGCTTGGATTTGAAGTTAACTCGTTTTTTCGCTAGCAGTTGAAGCTAAATCATGTATATCACAAGTATTTGAAGCTAAACCATTTGATTCCCATGGGTTTGAAGCTAAGCTTTCTACTTAGCATTGCTTTGAAGATAAATCATGTGTTTCGCTTGGATTTGAAGATAACTTGTTTGCTTCGCATGCTGTTGAAGCTAAATCATGTATATCACAAGTATTTGAAGCTAAACCATTTGCTTCGCATGGATTCGAAGGTCAGCCTTCTACTTCGCATTGATTTGCTGCTAAGTCATTTGTTTCGCATGGATTTGAAGCTAACTCGTTTGTTTCGCATGCAGTTGAAGCTAAATCATGTATATCACAAGTATTTGAAGCTAAACCATTTGTTTCGCATGGATTCGAAGATAAGCCTTCTACTTCGCATTGATTTGAAGCTAAATCATGTGTTTCGCATGGATTTGAAGCTAACACGTTTGTTTCGCATGCTGTTGAAGCTAAGTCATGTATATCACAAGTATTTGAAGCTAAACCATTTGTTTCGCATGGATTCGCAGATAAGCCTTCCACCTCGCATTCATTTGAAGCTAAATCATGTGTTCCGCATGGATTTGAAGCTAACTCGTCTGTTTCGCATGCAGTTGAAGCTGAATCATGTACATCACAAGTATTTGCGGCTAAACCATTTGTTTCGCATGGATTCGAAGGTACCCCTTCTACTTCGCATTGATTTGAAGCTACATCATGTGTTTCGCATGGATTTGAATCTAACTCGTTTGTTTCGCATGCTGTTGAAACGAAATAATGTATATCACAAGTATTTGAAGCTAAACCATTTCCTTCGCATGGATTCGAAGATCAGCCTTCTACTTCGCATTGATTAGATGCTAAATCATGTGTTTCGCATGGATTTGAAGTTAACTCGTTTGTCTCGCATGCTGTTGAAGCTAAATCATGTATATCACAAGTATATGAAGCTAATCCAATTGTTTCGCATGGATTCGAAAATAAGCCTCCTAGCTCGCATTGATTTGAAGCTAAATCATGTGTTTCGCATGGATTTGAATCTAACTCGTTTGTTTCGCATGCTGTTGAAACTAAATCATGTATATCACAAGTATTTGAAGCTAAACAAACCATTTGCTTCGCATGGATTCGAAGATCAGCCTTCTACTTCGCATTGATTAGATGCTAAATCATGTGTTTCGCATGGGTTTGAAGCTAACTCGTTTGTTTCGCCTGCATTTAAAGCCATATCACTTATATTATCAAGTATGTGAAGCTAAATCATTCGTTTTGCATGGATTTGAAGCTAAGCCATCAACTTCGCGTTGACTTGATGCTAATTCATGTGTTTCGCATGGATTTGAAGCTAACTCGTTTATTTCGCAGGCAGTTGAATCTGAATCATGTATATCAAAAGTATTTGAAGCTAAATTATTCGTTTCGCATGGATTCGAAGATAAGCCTTCCACTTCGCATTGATTTGAAGCTAAATCATGTGTTCCGCATGGATTTGAAGCTGACTCGTTTGTTTCGCATGCAGTTGAAGCTGAATCATGTATATCACAAGTATTTGAAGATAATCCATTTGTTTCGCATGGATTCGAAGATAAGCCTTCTACTTCGCATTGATTTGAAGCTAAATCATTTGTTTCGCATGGATTTGATTCTAACTCGTTTGTTTCGCATGCTGTAGGAACTAAATCATGTATATCACAAGTATTTGAAGCTATATCATTTGTTTCGCATTTATTCGAAGATAAGCCTTCTACTTCGCATTGATTTTAATCTAAATCATGTGTTTCGCATGGATTTGAAGCAAACTCTTTTTTTCGTATGCAGTTGAAGCTAAATCATGTATATCACAAGTATTTGAAGTTAAACCATTTGTTTCTCATGGATTCGAAGATAATCCATCTATTTCGCATTGATTTGAAGCTAAATCATGTGTTTAGCATGAATTTGAATCTAACTCGTTTGTTTCGCATGCTGTTGAAACTAAATCATTTATATCACAAGTATTTGAAGCTAAACCATTTGCTTCGCATGGATTCGAAGATAAGCCTTGCACTTCGCATTGATTTGAAGGTAACTCATGTGTTTCGCATGGATTTGAAGTTAACTCGTTTGTTTCGCATGCAGTTGAAGCTAAATCATGTATATCACAAATATTTGCAGCTAAACCATTTGTTTCGCATGGATTCGAAGATAACCCTTCTACTTCGCATTGATTTGAAGCTAAATCATGTGTTTCGCATGGATTTGAAGCTAACTCGTTTGTTTCGCATGCTGTTGAAGCTAAATCATGTATATCACAAGTATTTGCAGCTAAACCATTTGTTTCGCATGGATTCGAAGATAACCCTTCTACTTCGCATTGATTTGAAGCTAAATCATGTGTTTCGCATGGATTTGAAGCTAACTCGTTTGTTTCGCATGCTGTTGAAGCTAAATCATGTATATCACAAGTATTTGAAGCTAAACCATTTGTATCGCAAGGAATCGAAGATATGCCTCATACTTCGCATTGATTTGAAGCTAAATCATGTGTTTCGCATGGATTTGAAGCTAACTCGTTCGTTTCGCATGCTGTTGAAGCTAAATCAAGTGTATCACAAGTATTTGAAGCTAAACAATTTGCTTCGCATTTATTCGAAGCTAAGCCTTCTACTTCGCATTGATTTGAGGCTAAATCATGTGTTTCGCTTGGATTTGAAGTTAACTTGTTTTTTCGCTAGCAGTTGAAGCTAAATCATGTATATCACAAGTATTTGAAGCTAAACCATTTGATTCCCATGGATTTGAAGCTAAGCTTTCTACTTAGCATTGATTTGAAGATAAATCATGTGTTTCGCTTGGATTTGAAGATAACTTGTTTGCTTCGCATGCTGTTGAAGCTAAATCATGTATATCACAAGTATTTGAAGCTAAACCATTTGCTTCGCATGGATTCGAAGGTCAGCCTTCTACTTCGCATTGATTTGCTGCTAAGTCATTTGTTTCGCATGGATTTGAAGCTAACTCGTTTGTTTCGCATGCAGTTGAAGCTAAATCATGTATATCACAAGTATTTGAAGCTAAACCATTTGTTTCGCATGGATTCGAAGATAAGCCTTCTACTTCGCATTGATTTGAAGCTAAATCATGTGTTTCGCATGGATTTGAAGCTAACTCGTTTGTTTCGCATGCTGTTGAAGCTAAGTCATGTATATCACAAGTATTTGAAGCTAAACCATTTGTTTCGCATGGATTCGAAGATAAGCCTTCCACTTCGCATTCATTTGAAGCTAAATCATGTGTTCCGCATGGATTTGAAGCTAACTCGTCTGTTTCGCATGCAGTTGAAGCTGAATCATGTACATCACAAGTATTTGCGGCTAAACCATTTGTTTCGCATGGATTCGAAGGTACCCCTTCTACTTCGCATTGATTTGAAGCTACATCATGTGTTTCGCATGGATTTGAATCTAACTCGTTTGTTTCGCATGCTGTTGAAACGAAATAATGTATATCACAAGTATTTGAAGCTAAACCATTTCCTTCGCATGGATTCGAAGATCAGCCTTCTACTTCGCATTGATTAGATGCTAAATCATGTGTTTCGCATGGATTTGAAGTTAACTCGTTTGTCTCGCATGCTGTTGAAGCTAAATCATGTATATCACAAGTATATGAAGCTAATCCAATTGTTTCGCATGGATTCGAAAATAAGCCTCCTAGCTCGCATTGATTTGAAGCTAAATCATGTGTTTCGCATGGATTTGAATCTAACTCGTTTGTTTCGCATGCTGTTGAAACTAAATCATGTATATCACAAGTATTTGAAGCTAAACAAACCATTTGCTTCGCATGGATTCGAAGATCAGCCTTCTACTTCGCATTGATTAGATGCTAAATCATGTGTTTCGCATGGGTTTGAAGCTAACTCGTTTGTTTCGCCTGCATTTAAAGCCATATCACTTATATTATCAAGTATGTGAAGCTAAATCATTCGTTTTGCATGGATTTGAAGCTAAGCCATCAACTTCGCGTTGACTTGATGCTAATTCATGTGTTTCGCATGGATTTGAAGCTAACTCGTTTATTTCGCAGGCAGTTGAATCTGAATCATGTATATCAAAAGTATTTGAAGCTAAATTATTCGTTTCGCATGGATTCGAAGATAAGCCTTCCACTTCGCATTGATTTGAAGCTAAATCATGTGTTCCGCATGGATTTGAAGCTGACTCGTTTGTTTCGCATGCAGTTGAAGCTGAATCATGTATATCACAAGTATTTGAAGATAATCCATTTGTTTCGCATGGATTCGAAGATAAGCCTTCTACTTCGCATTGATTTGAAGCTAAATCATTTGTTTCGCATGGATTTGATTCTAACTCGTTTGTTTCGCATGCTGTAGGAACTAAATCATGTATATCACAAGTATTTGAAGCTATATCATTTGTTTCGCATTTATTCGAAGATAAGCCTTCTACTTCGCATTGATTTTAATCTAAATCATGTGTTTCGCATGGATTTGAAGCAAACTCTTTTTTTCGTATGCAGTTGAAGCTAAATCATGTATATCACAAGTATTTGAAGTTAAACCATTTGTTTCTCATGGATTCGAAGATAATCCATCTATTTCGCATTGATTTGAAGCTAAATCATGTGTTTAGCATGAATTTGAATCTAACTCGTTTGTTTCGCATGCTGTTGAAACTAAATCATTTATATCACAAGTATTTGAAGCTAAACCATTTGCTTCGCATGGATTCGAAGATAAGCCTTGCACTTCGCATTGATTTGAAGGTAACTCATGTGTTTCGCATGGATTTGAAGTTAACTCGTTTGTTTCGCATGCAGTTGAAGCTAAATCATGTATATCACAAATATTTGCAGCTAAACCATTTGTTTCGCATGGATTCGAAGATAACCCTTCTACTTCGCATTGATTTGAAGCTAAATCATGTGTTTCGCATGGATTTGAAGCTAACTCGTTTGTTTCGCATGCTGTTGAAGCTAAATCATGTATATCACAAGTATTTGCAGCTAAACCATTTGTTTCGCATGGATTCGAAGATAACCCTTCTACTTCGCATTGATTTGAAGCTAAATCATGTGTTTCGCATGGATTTGAAGCTAACTCGTTTGTTTCGCATGCTGTTGAAGCTAAATCATGTATATCACAAGTATTTGAAGCTAAACCATTTGTATCGCAAGGAATCGAAGATATGCCTCATACTTCGCATTGATTTGAAGCTAAATCATGTGTTTCGCATGGATTTGAAGCTAACTCGTTCGTTTCGCATGCTGTTGAAGCTAAATCAAGTGTATCACAAGTATTTGAAGCTAAACAATTTGCTTCGCATTTATTCGAAGCTAAGCCTTCTACTTCGCATTGATTTGAGGCTAAATCATGTGTTTCGCTTGGATTTGAAGTTAACTTGTTTTTTCGCTAGCAGTTGAAGCTAAATCATGTATATCACAAGTATTTGAAGCTAAACCATTTGATTCCCATGGATTTGAAGCTAAGCTTTCTACTTAGCATTGATTTGAAGATAAATCATGTGTTTCGCTTGGATTTGAAGATAACTTGTTTGCTTCGCATGCTGTTGAAGCTAAATCATGTATATCACAAGTATTTGAAGCTAAACCATTTGCTTCGCATGGATTCGAAGGTCAGCCTTCTACTTCGCATTGATTTGCTGCTAAGTCATTTGTTTCGCATGGATTTGAAGCTAACTCGTTTGTTTCGCATGCAGTTGAAGCTAAATCATGTATATCACAAGTATTTGAAGCTAAACCATTTGTTTCGCATGGATTCGAAGATAAGCCTTCTACTTCGCATTGATTTGAAGCTAAATCATGTGTTTCGCATGGATTTGAAGCTAACTCGTTTGTTTCGCATGCTGTTGAAGCTAAGTCATGTATATCACAAGTATTTGAAGCTAAACCATTTGTTTCGCATGGATTCGAAGATAAGCCTTCCACTTCGCATTCATTTGAAGCTAAATCATGTGTTCCGCATGGATTTGAAGCTAACTCGTCTGTTTCGCATGCAGTTGAAGCTGAATCATGTACATCACAAGTATTTGCGGCTAAACCATTTGTTTCGCATGGATTCGAAGGTACCCCTTCTACTTCGCATTGATTTGAAGCTACATCATGTGTTTCGCATGGATTTGAATCTAACTCGTTTGTTTCGCATGCTGTTGAAACGAAATAATGTATATCACAAGTATTTGAAGCTAAACCATTTCCTTCGCATGGATTCGAAGATCAGCCTTCTACTTCGCATTGATTAGATGCTAAATCATGTGTTTCGCATGGATTTGAAGTTAACTCGTTTGTCTCGCATGCTGTTGAAGCTAAATCATGTATATCACAAGTATATGAAGCTAATCCAATTGTTTCGCATGGATTCGAAAATAAGCCTCCTAGCTCGCATTGATTTGAAGCTAAATCATGTGTTTCGCATGGATTTGAATCTAACTCGTTTGTTTCGCATGCTGTTGAAACTAAATCATGTATATCACAAGTATTTGAAGCTAAACAAACCATTTGCTTCGCATGGATTCGAAGATCAGCCTTCTACTTCGCATTGATTAGATGCTAAATCATGTGTTTCGCATGGGTTTGAAGCTAACTCGTTTGTTTCGCCTGCATTTAAAGCCATATCACTTATATTATCAAGTATGTGAAGCTAAATCATTCGTTTTGCATGGATTTGAAGCTAAGCCATCAACTTCGCGTTGACTTGATGCTAATTCATGTGTTTCGCATGGATTTGAAGCTAACTCGTTTATTTCGCAGGCAGTTGAATCTGAATCATGTATATCAAAAGTATTTGAAGCTAAATTATTCGTTTCGCATGGATTCGAAGATAAGCCTTCCACTTCGCATTGATTTGAAGCTAAATCATGTGTTCCGCATGGATTTGAAGCTGACTCGTTTGTTTCGCATGCAGTTGAAGCTGAATCATGTATATCACAAGTATTTGAAGATAATCCATTTGTTTCGCATGGATTCGAAGATAAGCCTTCTACTTCGCATTGATTTGAAGCTAAATCATTTGTTTCGCATGGATTTGATTCTAACTCGTTTGTTTCGCATGCTGTAGGAACTAAATCATGTATATCACAAGTATTTGAAGCTATATCATTTGTTTCGCATTTATTCGAAGATAAGCCTTCTACTTCGCATTGATTTTAATCTAAATCATGTGTTTCGCATGGATTTGAAGCAAACTCTTTTTTTCGTATGCAGTTGAAGCTAAATCATGTATATCACAAGTATTTGAAGTTAAACCATTTGTTTCTCATGGATTCGAAGATAATCCATCTATTTCGCATTGATTTGAAGCTAAATCATGTGTTTAGCATGAATTTGAATCTAACTCGTTTGTTTCGCATGCTGTTGAAACTAAATCATTTATATCACAAGTATTTGAAGCTAAACCATTTGCTTCGCATGGATTCGAAGATAAGCCTTGCACTTCGCATTGATTTGAAGGTAACTCATGTGTTTCGCATGGATTTGAAGTTAACTCGTTTGTTTCGCATGCAGTTGAAGCTAAATCATGTATATCACAAATATTTGCAGCTAAACCATTTGTTTCGCATGGATTCGAAGATAACCCTTCTACTTCGCATTGATTTGAAGCTAAATCATGTGTTTCGCATGGATTTGAAGCTAACTCGTTTGTTTCGCATGCTGTTGAAGCTAAATCATGTATATCACAAGTATTTGCAGCTAAACCATTTGTTTCGCATGGATTCGAAGATAACCCTTCTACTTCGCATTGATTTGAAGCTAAATCATGTGTTTCGCATGGATTTGAAGCTAACTCGTTTGTTTCGCATGCTGTTGAAGCTAAATCATGTATATCACAAGTATTTGAAGCTAAACCATTTGTATCGCAAGGAATCGAAGATATGCCTCATACTTCGCATTGATTTGAAGCTAAATCATGTGTTTCGCATGGATTTGAAGCTAACTCGTTCGTTTCGCATGCTGTTGAAGCTAAATCAAGTGTATCACAAGTATTTGAAGCTAAACAATTTGCTTCGCATTTATTCGAAGCTAAGCCTTCTACTTCGCATTGATTTGAGGCTAAATCATGTGTTTCGCTTGGATTTGAAGTTAACTTGTTTTTTCGCTAGCAGTTGAAGCTAAATCATGTATATCACAAGTATTTGAAGCTAAACCATTTGATTCCCATGGATTTGAAGCTAAGCTTTCTACTTAGCATTGATTTGAAGATAAATCATGTGTTTCGCTTGGATTTGAAGATAACTTGTTTGCTTCGCATGCTGTTGAAGCTAAATCATGTATATCACAAGTATTTGAAGCTAAACCATTTGCTTCGCATGGATTCGAAGGTCAGCCTTCTACTTCGCATTGATTTGCTGCTAAGTCATTTGTTTCGCATGGATTTGAAGCTAACTCGTTTGTTTCGCATGCAGTTGAAGCTAAATCATGTATATCACAAGTATTTGAAGCTAAACCATTTGTTTCGCATGGATTCGAAGATAAGCCTTCTACTTCGCATTGATTTGAAGCTAAATCATGTGTTTCGCATGGATTTGAAGCTAACTCGTTTGTTTCGCATGCTGTTGAAGCTAAGTCATGTATATCACAAGTATTTGAAGCTAAACCATTTGTTTCGCATGGATTCGAAGATAAGCCTTCCACTTCGCATTCATTTGAAGCTAAATCATGTGTTCCGCATGGATTTGAAGCTAACTCGTCTGTTTCGCATGCAGTTGAAGCTGAATCATGTACATCACAAGTATTTGCGGCTAAACCATTTGTTTCGCATGGATTCGAAGGTACCCCTTCTACTTCGCATTGATTTGAAGCTACATCATGTGTTTCGCATGGATTTGAATCTAACTCGTTTGTTTCGCATGCTGTTGAAACGAAATAATGTATATCACAAGTATTTGAAGCTAAACCATTTGCTTCGCATGGATTCGAAGATCAGCCTTCTACTTCGCATTGATTAGATGCTAAATCATGTGTTTCGCATGGATTTGAAGTTAACTCGTTTGTCTCGCATGCTGTTGAAGCTAAATCATGTATAACACAAGTATATGAAGCTAATCCAATTGTTTCGCATGGATTCGAAGATAACCCTTCTACTTCGCATTGATTTGAAGCTAAATCATGTGTTTCGCATGGATTTGAAGCTAACTCGTTTGTTTCGCATGCTGTTGAAGCTAAATCATGTATATCACAAGTATTTGAAGATAATCCATTTGTTTCGCATGGATTCGAAGATAAGCCTTCTACTTCGCATTGATTTGAAGCTAAATCATTTGTTTCGCATGGATTTGATTCTAACTCGTTTGTTTCGCATGCTGTAGGAACTAAATCATGTATATCACAAGTATTTGAAGCTATATCATTTGTTTCGCATTTATTCGAAGATAAGCATTCTACTTCGCATTGATTTTAATCTAAATCATGTGTTTCGCATGGATTTGAAGCAAACTCTTTTTTTCGTATGCAGTTGAAGCTAAATCATGTATATCACAAGTATTTGCAGCTAAACCATTTGTTTCGCATGGATTCGAAGATAACCCTTCTACTTCGCATTGATTTGAAGCTAAATCATGTGTTTCGCATGGATTTGGAGCTAACTCGTTTGTTTCGCATGCTGTTGAAGCTAAATCATGTATATCACAAGTATTTGAAGCTAAACCATTTGTATCGCAAGGAATCGAAGATATGCCTCCTACTTCGCATTGATTTGAAGCTAAATCATGTGTTTCGCATGGATTTGAAGCTAACTCGTTTGTTTCGCATGCTGTTGAAGCTAAATCAAGTGTATCACAAGTATTTGAAGCTAAACAATTTGCTTCGCATTTATTCGAAGCTAAGCCTTCTACATCGCATTGATTTGAGGCTAAATCATGTGTTTCGCTTGGATTTGAAGTTAACTCGTTTTTTCGCTAGCAGTTGAAGCTAAATCATGTATATCACAAGTATTTGAAGCTAAACCATTTGATTCCCATGGATTTGAAGCTAAGCTTTCTACTTAGCATTGCTTTGAAGATAAATCATGTGTTTCGCTTGGATTTGAAGATAACTTGTTTGCTTCGCATGCTGTTGAAGCTAAATCATGTATATCACAAGTATTTGAAGCTAAACCATTTGCTTCGCATGGATTCGAAGGTCAGCCTTCTACTTCGCATTGATTTGCTGCTAAGTCATTTGTTTCGCATGGATTTGAAGCTAACTCGTTTGTTTCGCATGCAGTTGAAGCTAAATCATGTATATCACATGTATTTGAAGCTAAACCATTTGTTTCGCATGGATTCGAAGATAAGCCTTCTACTTCGCATTGATTTGAAGCTAAATCATGTGTTTCGCATGGATTTGAAGCTAACTCGTTTGTTTCGCATGCTGTTGAAGCTAAGTCATGTATATCACAAGTATTTGAAGCTAAACCATTTGTTTCGCATGGATTCGAAGATAAGCCTTCCACTTCGCATTCATTTGAAGCTAAATCATGTGTTCCGCATGGATTTGAAGCTAACTCGTCTGTTTCGCATGCAGTTGAAGCTGAATCATGTACATCACAAGTATTTGCGGCTAAACCATTTGTTTCGCATGGATCCGAAGGTACCCCTTCTACTTCGCATTGATTTGAAGCTACATCATGTGTTTCGCATGGATTTGAATCTAACTCGTTTGTTTCGCATGCTGTTGAAACGAAATAATGTATATCACAAGTATTTGAAGCTAAACCATTTCCTTCGCATGGATTCGAAGATCAGCCTTCTACTTCGCATTGATTAGATGCTAAATCATGTGTTTCGCATGGATTTGAAGTTAACTCGTTTGTCTCGCATGCTGTTGAAGCTAAATCATGTATATCACAAGTATATGAAGCTAATCCAATTGTTTCGCATGGATTCGAAGATAAGCCTTCCACTTCGCATTGATTTGAAGCTAAATCATGTGTTCCGCATGGATTTGAAGCTGACTCGTTTGTTTCGCATGCAGTTGAAGCTGAATCATGTATATCACAAGTATTTGCGGCTAAACCATTTGTTTCGCATGGATTCGAAGATAAGCCTTCTACTTCGCATTGATTTGAAGCTAAATCATTTGTTTCGCATGAATTTGATTCTAACTCGTTTGTTTCGCATGCTGTAGGAACTAAATCATATATATCACAAGTATTTGAACCTAAACCATTTGCTTCGCATGGATTCGAAGGTCAGCCTTCTACTTCTCATTGATTTGATGCTAAATCATTTGTTTCGCATGGATTTGAAGCTAACTCGTTTGTTTCGCATGCTGTTGAAGCTAAATCATGTATATCACAATTATTTGAAGCTAAACCATTTGTATCGCATGGGATCGAAGATAACCCTACTAATTCGCATTGATTTGAAGCTAAATCATGTGTTTCGCATGGATTTGAAGCTAACTCGTTTATTTCGCATGCTGTTGAAGCTAAATCAAGTGTATCACAAGTATTTGGAGCTAAACAATTTGCTTCGCATGGATTCGAAGATCAGCCTTCTACTTCGCATTGATTAGATGCTAAATCATGTGTTTCGCATGGGTTTGAATCTAACTCGTTTTTTCGCTAGCAGTTGAAGCTAAATCATGTATATCACAAGTATTTGAAGCTAAACCGTTTGATTCCCATGGATTTGAAGCTAAGCTTTCTACTTAGCATTGATATGAAGATAAATCATGTGTTTCGCTTGGATTTGATGATAACTCGTTTGCTTCGCATGCTGTTGAAGCTAAATCAAGTGTATCACAAGTATTTGAAGCTAAACAATTTGTTTCGCATGGATTCCAAGATAACCCTTCTAATTCGCATTGATTTGTAGCTAAATCATGTGTTCGCATGGATTTGATGCTATCTCGTTTGCTTCGCATGCTGTTGAAGCTAAATCAAGTGTACCACAAGTATTTGAAGCTAAACAATTTGCTTCGCATTTATTCGAAGCTAAGCCTTCTACTTCGCATTGATTTGAGGCTAAATCATGTGTTTCGCTTGGATTTGAAGCTAACTCGTTTTTTCGCTAGCAGTTGCAGCTAAATCAAGTGTATCACAAGTATTTGAAGCTAAACAATTTGCTTCGCATTTATTCGAAGCTAAGCCTTCTACTTCGCATTGATTTGAGGCTAAATCGTGTGTTTCGCTTGGATTTGAAGCTAACTCGTTTTTTCGCTAGCAGTTGAAGCTAAATCATGTATATCACAAGTATTTGAAGCTAAACCATTTGATTCCCATGGATTTGAAGCTAAGCTTTCTACTTAGCATTGATTTGAAGATAAATCATGTGTTTCGCTTGGATTTGAAGATAACTTGTTTGCTTCGCATGCTGTTGAAGCTAAATCATGTATATCACAAGTATTTGAAGCTAAACCATTTGCTTCGCATGGATCCGAAGGTCAGCCTTCTACTTCGCATTGATTTGCTGCTAAGTCATTTGTTTCGCATGGATTTGAAGCTAACTCGTTTGTTTCGCATGCAGTTGAAGCTAAATCATGTATATCACAAGTATTTGAAGCTAAACCATTTGTTTCGCATGGATTCGAAGATAAGCCTTCTACTTCGCATTGATTTGAAGCTACATCATGTGTTTCGCATGGATTTGAATCTAACTCGTTTGTTTCGCATGCTGTTGAAACGAAATAATGTATATCACAAGTATTTGAAGCTAAACCATTTGCTTTGCATGGATTCGAAGATCAGCCTTCTACTTCGCATTGATTAGATGCTAAATCATGTGTTTCGCATGGATTTGAAGTTAACTCGTTTGTCTCGCATGCTGTTGAAGCTAAATCATGTATATCACAAGTATATGAAGCTAATCCATTTGTTTCGCATGGATTCGAAGATAAGCCTCCTAGCTCGCATTGATTTGAAGCTAAATCATGTGTTTCGCATGGATTTGAATCTAACTCGTTTGTTTCGCATGCTGTTGAAACTAAATCATGTATATCACAAGTATTTGAAGCTAAACCATTTGCTTCGCATGGATTCGAAGATCAGCCTTCTACTTCGCATTGATTAGATGCTAAATCATGTGTTTCGCATGGGTTTGAAGCTAACTCGTTTGTTTCGCCTGCATTTAAAGCCATATGACTTATATTATCAAGTATGTGAAGCTAAATCATTCGTTTTGCATGGATTTGAAGCTAAGCCATCAACTTCGCGTTGACTTGATGCTAATTCATGTGTTTCGCATGGATTTGAAGCTAACTCGTTTATTTCGCAGGCAGTTGAATCTGAATCATGTATATCAAAAGTATTTGAAGCTAAACTATTCGTTTCGCATGGATTCGAAGGTAACCCTTCTACTTCGCATTGATTTGAAGCTACATCATGTGTTTGGCATGGATTTGAATCTAACTCGTTTGTTTCGCATGCTGTTGAAACGAAATAATGTATATCACAAGTATTTGAAGCTAAACCATTTGCTTCGCATGGATTCGAAGATCAGCTTTCTACTTCGCATTGATTAGATGCTAAATCATGTGCATCGCATGGGTTTGAAGCTAACTCGTTTGTTTCGCCTGCATTTGAAGCCATATCACTTATATTTTCAAATATGTGAAGCTAAATCATTCGTTTCGCATGGATTTGAAGCTAAGCCGTCAACTTCGCGTTGACTTGATGATAAATCATGTTTTTCGCTTGGACTTGAAGTTAACTCGTTTGTTTCCAATGCTGTTGAAGCTAAATCATGTATATCACAAGTATTTGAAGCTAAACCATTTGTTTCGCATGGATTCCAAGATAACCCTTCTAATTCGCATTGATTTGTAGCTAAATCATGTGTTCGCATGGATTTGATGCTATCTCGTTTGCTTCGCATGCTGTTGAAGCTAAATCAATTGTACCACAAGTATTTGAAGCTAAACAATTTGCTTCGCATTTATTCGAAGCTAAGCCTTCTACTTCGCATTGATTTGAGGCTAAATCATGTGTTTCGCTTGGATTTGAAGCTAACTCGTTTTTTCGCTAGCAGTTGCAGCTAAATCAAGTGTATCACAAGTATTTGAAGCTAAACAATTTGCTTCGCATTTATTCGAAGCTAAGCCTTCTACTTCGCATTGATTTGAGGCTAAATCGTGTGTTTCGCTTGGATTTGAAGCTAACTCGTTTTTTCGCTAGCAGTTGAAGCTAAATCATGTATATCACAAGAATTTGAAGCTAAACCATTTGCTTCGAATGGATTCGAAGATCAGCCTTCTACTTCGCATTGATTAGATGCTAAATCATGTGTTTCGCATGGATTTGAAGTTAACTCGTTTGTCTCGCATGCTGTTGAAGCTAAATCATGTATATCACAAGTATTTGAAGCTAAACCATTTGCTTCGCATGGATCCGAAGGTCAGCCTTCTACTTCGCATTGATTTGCTGCTAAGTCATTTGTTTCGCATGGATTTGAAGCTAACTCGTTTGTTTCGCATGCAGTTGAAGCTAAATCATGTATATCACAAGTATTTGAAGCTAAACCATTTGTTTCGCATGGATTCGAAGATAAGCCTTCTACTTCGCATTGATTTGAAGCTACATCATGTGTTTCGCATGGATTTGAATCTAACTCGTTTGTTTCGCATGCTGTTGAAACGAAATAATGTATATCACAAGTATTTGAAGCTAAACCATTTGCTTCGCATGGATTCGAAGATCAGCCTTCTACTTCGCATTGATTAGATGCTAAATCATGTGTTTCGCATGGATTTGAAGTTAACTCGTTTGTCTCGCATGCTGTTGAAGCTAAATCATGTATATCACAAGTATATGAAGCTAATCCATTTGTTTCGCATGGATTCGAAGATAAGCCTCCTAGCTCGCATTGATTTGAAGCTAAATCATGTGTTTCGCATGGATTTGAATCTAACTCGTTTGTTTCGCATGCTGTTGAAACTAAATCATGTATATCACAAGTATTTGAAGCTAAACCATTTGCTTCGCATGGATTCGAAGATCAGCCTTCTACTTCGCATTGATTAGATGCTAAATCATGTGTTTCGCATGGGTTTGAAGCTAACTCGTTTGTTTCGCCTGCATTTAAAGCCATATGACTTATATTATCAAGTATGTGAAGCTAAATCATTCGTTTTGCATGGATTTGAAGCTAAGCCATCAACTTCGCGTTGACTTGATGCTAATTCATGTGTTTCGCATGGATTTGAAGCTAACTCGTTTATTTCGCAGGCAGTTGAATCTGAATCATGTATATCAAAAGTATTTGAAGCTAAACTATTCGTTTCGCATGGATTCGAAGATAAGCCTTCCACTTCGCATTGATTTGAAGCTAAATCATGTGTTCCGCATGGATTTGAAGCTGACTCGTTTGTTTCGCATGCAGTTGAAGCTGAATCATGTATATCACAAGTATTTGCGGCTAAACCATTTGTTTCGCATGGATTCGAAGATAAGCCTTCCACTTCACATTCATTTGAAGCTAAATCATGTGTTCCGCATGGATTTGAAGCTAACTCGTCTGTTTCGCATGCAGTTGAAGCTGAATCATGTATATCACAAGTATTTGCGGCTAAATCATTCGTTTCGCATGGATTTGAAGCTAAGCCGACAACTTCGCGTTGACTTGATGATAAATCATGTTTTTCGCTTGGACTTGAAGTTAACTCGTTTGTTTCCAATGCTGTTGAAGCTAAATCATGTATATCACAAGTATTTGAAGCTAAACCATTTGTTTCGCATGGATTCCAAGATAACCCTTCTAATTCGCATTGATTTGTAGCTAAATCATGTGTTCGCATGGATTTGATGCTAACTCGTTTGCTTCGCATGCTGTTGAAGCTAAATCAAGTGTACCACAAGTATTTGAAGCTAAACAATTTGCTTCGCATTTATTCGAAGCTAAGCCTTCTACTTCGCATTGATTTGAGGCTAAATCATGTGTTTCGCTTGGATTTGAAGCTAACTCGTTTTTTCGCATGCTGTTGAAACTAAATCATGTATATCACAAGTATTTGAACCTAACCATTTGCTTCGCATGGATTCGAAGATAAGCCTTCCACTTCACATTCATTTGAAGCTAAATCATGTGTTCCGCATGGATTTGAAGCTAACTCGTCTGTTTCGCATGCAGTTGAAGCTGAATCATGTACATCACAAGTATTTGCGGCTAAACCATTTGTTTCGCATGGATTCGAAGGTAACCCTTCTACTTCGCATTGACTTGAAGCTACATCATGTGTTTCGCATGGATTTGAATCTAACTCGTTTGTTTCGCATGCTGTTGAAACGAAATAATGTATATCACAAGTATTTGAAGCTAAACCATTTGCTTCGCATGGATTCGAAGATCAGCCTTCTACTTCGCATTGATTAGATGCTAAATCATGTGCATCGCATGGGTTTGAAGCTAACTCGTTTGTTTCGCCTGCATTTGAAGCCATATCACTTATATTTTCAAATATGTGAAGCTAAATCATTCGTTTCGCATGGATTTGAAGCTAAGCCGTCAACTTCGCGTTGACTTGATGCTAATTCATGTGTTTCGCATGGATTTGAAGCTAACTCGTTTGTTTCCTAGGCAGTTGAAGCTGAATCATGTATATCAAAAGTATTTGAAGCTAAACTATTCGTTTCGCATGGATTCGAAGATAAGCCTTCCACTTCGCATTGATTTGAAGCAAAATCATGTGTTCCGCATGGATTTGAAGCTAACTCGTTTGTTTCGCATGCAGTTGAAGCTGAATCATGTATATCACAAGTATTTGAAGCTAAACCATTTGCTTCGCATGGATTCGAAGGTCAGCCTTCTACTTCGCATTGATTTGCTGCTAAGTCGTTTGTTTCGCATGGATTTGAAGCTAACTCGTTTGTTTCGCATGCTGTTGAAGCTAAATCATGTATATCACAATTATTTGAAGCTAAACCATTTGTATCGCATGGAATCGAAGATAAGCCACCTACTTCGCATTGATTTGTAGCTAAATAATGTGTTTCGCATTGATTTGAAGCTAAGTCGTTTATTTCGCATGCTGTTGAAGCTATGTCATGTATATCACAAGTATTTGAAGCTAAACCATTTGTTTCGCATGGATTCGAAGCTCAGCCTTCCACTTCGCATTCATTTGAAGCTAAATCATGTGTTCCGCATGGATTTGAAGCTAACTCGTTTATTTCGCATGCTGTTAAAGCTAAATCATGTATATCACAAGTATTTGAAGCTAAACCATTTGTTTCGCATGGATTCCAAGATAACCCTTCTAATTCGCATTGATTTGAAGCTAAATCATGTGTTTCACATGGATTTGAAGCTAACTCGTTTGTTTCTCATGCTGTTGAAGCTAAATCATGTATATCACAAGTATTTGAAGCTAAACCATTTGTTTCGCATGGATCCGAAGATAAGCCTTCTACTTCGCATTGATTTTAATCTAAATCATGTGTTTCGCATGGATTTGAATCTAACTCGTTTGTTTCGCATGCTGTTGAAACTAAATCATGTATATCACAAGTATTTGAAGCTAAACCATTTGTTTCGCATGGATTCGAAGATAAGCCTCCTACTTCGCATTGATTTGATGCTAAATCATGTGTTTAGCATGGGTTTGAAGCTAACTCGTTTGTTTCGCCTGCATTTGAAGCTATATCACTTATATTCACAAGTATGTGAAGCTAAATCATTCGTTTCGCATTTATTTGAAGCAAAGCCATCAACTTCGCGTTGACTTGATACTAAATCATGTTTTTCGTTTGGACTTGAAGCTAACTGCTTTGTTTAGCATGTGTTGAAGCTAAATCATGTATATCACAAGTATTTGAAGCTATATCATATGATTCGCATGGATTCGAAGATAACCCTTCTAATTCGCATTGATTTGAAGCTAAATCATGTGTTTCGCATGGATTTGAAGCTAACTCGTTTGTTTCGCATGTTGTTGAAGCTAAATCAAGTGTATCACAAGTATTTGAAGCTAAACCATTTGTTTCGCATGGATTCGAAGATCAGCCTTCTACTTCGCATTGATTAGATGCTAAATCATGTGTTCGCATGGATTTGAAAGTACCTCGTTTGTTTCGCATGCTGTTAAAGCTAAGTCATGTATATCACAAGTATTTCAAGCTAAACCATTTGCTTCGCATGGATTCGAAGATCATCCTTCTACTTCGCATTGATTAGATGCTAAATCATGTGTTTCGCATGGGTTTGAAGATAACTCGTTTGTTTCGCCTGCATTTGAAGCCATATCATTTATATTTTCAAGTATGTGAGGCTAAATCATTCGTTTTGCATGGATTTGAAGCTAAGCCATCAACTTCGCGTTGACTTGATGCTAATTCATGTGTTTCGCATGGATTTGAAGCTAACTCGTTTGTTTCGCAGGCAGTTGAAGCTGAATCATGTATATCAAAAGTATTTGAAGCTAAACTATTCGTTTCGCATGGATTCGAATATAAGCCTTCCACTTCGCATTGATTTGAAGCTAAATCATGTGTTCCGCATGGATTTGAAGCTGACTCGTTTGTTTCGCATGCTGTTGAAGCTAAATCATGTATATCACAAGTATTTGAAGCTAAACCATTTGTTTTGCATGGATTCGAAGATAAGCCTCCTACTTCGCATTGATTTGAAGCTAAATCATGTGTTTCGCATGGATTTGAAGCTAACTCGTTTGTTTCGCATGCTGTTGAATCTAAGTCATGTATATCATAAGTATTTGCGCCTAAACCATTTGTTTCGCATGGATTCGAAGGTAACCCTCCTACTTCGCATTGATTTGAAGCTAAATCATTTGTTTCGCATGGATTTGAATCTAACTCGTTTGTTTCGCATGCTGTTGAAGCTAAATCATGTATATCACAAGTATTTGAAGCTAAACCATTTGTTTCGCATGGATTCGAAGATAAGCCTCCTACTTCGCATTGATTTGAAGCTAAATCATGTGTTCGCATGGATTTGAAGCTAACTCGTTTGCTTCGCATGCTGTTGAAGCTAAATCAAGTGTATCACAAGTATTTGAAGCTAAACCATTTGTTTCGCATGGATTCGAAGATCAGCCTTCTACTTCGCATTGATTAGATGCTAAATCATGTGTTTTGCATGGATTTGAAGCTAACTCGTTTGTTTCGCATGCTGTTGAAGCTAAATCATGTATATCACAAGTATTTGAAGCTATATCATTTGTTTCGCATGGATTCGAAGATTAGCCTTCTACTTCGCATTGATTAGATGCTAAATCATGTGTTTAGCATGGATTTGAAGCTAACTCGTTTGTTTCGCATGCTGTTGAAGATAAGTCATGTATATCACAAGTATTTGAAGCTAAACCATTTGTTTCGCATGGATTCGAAGATAAGCCTTCCACTTCGCATTCATTTGAAGCTAAATCATGTGTTCCGCATGGATTTGAAACTAACTCGTTTGTTTCGCATGCAGTTGAAGCTGAATCATGTATATCACAAGTATTTGCGGCTAAACCATTTGTTTCGCATGGATTCAAGGTAACACTTCTACTTCGCATTGATTTGAAGCTAAATCATGCGTTTCGCATGGATTTGAAGCTAACTCGTTTGTTTCGCATTCTGTTGAAGCTAAATCATGCATATCACAAGTATTTGAAGCTAAACCATTTGTTTCGCATGGATTCGAAGATAAGCCTTCTACTTCGCATTGATTTTAATCTAAATCATGTGTTTCGCATGGATCTGAAGATAACTCGTTTGTTTCGCATGCTGTTGAAGCTAAATCATGTATATCACAAGTATTTGAAGCTATATCATATGTTTCGCATGGATTCGAAGATAACCCTTCTAATTCGCATTGATTTGAAGCTAAATCATGTGTTTCGCATGGATTTGAAGCTAACTCGTTTGTTTCGCATGCTGTTGAAGCTAAGTCTTGTATATCACAAGTATTTAAAGCTAAACCATTTGTTTCGCATGGTTTCGAAGATAAGCCTTCCACTTCGCATTCATTTGAAGCTAAATCATGTGTTCCGCATGGATTTGAAGCTAACTCGTTTGTTTCGCATGCTGTTGAAGCTAAATCATGTATATCACAAGTATATGAAGCTAATCTATTTGTTTCGCATGGATTCGTAGATAAGCCTTCTACTTCGCATTGATTTGAAGCTAAATCATGTGTTTCGCATGGATTTGAATGTAACTCGTTTGTTTCGCATGCTGTTGAAACTAAATCATGTATATCACAAGTATTTGAAGCTAAACCATTTGTTTCGCATGGATTCCAAGATAACCCTTCTAATTCGCATTTATTAGATGGTAAATCATGCGTTTCGCATGGATTTGAAGCTAACTCGATTGTTTCGCATTCTGTTGAAGCTAAATCATGCATATCACATGTATTTGAAGCTAAACCATTTGCTTCGCATGGATTCGAAGATCATCCTTCTACTTCGCATTGATTAGATGCTAAATCATGTGTATCGCATGGGTTTGAAGCTAACTCGTTTGTTTCGCCTGCATTTGAAGCCATATCACTTATATTTTCAAATATGTGTAGCTAAATCATTCGTATTGCATGAATTTGAAGCTAAGCCATCAACTTCGCGTTGACTTGATGCTAATTCATGTGTTTCGCATGGATTTGAAGCTAACTCGTTTGTTTCCTAGGCAGTTGAAGCTGAATCATGTATATCAAAAGTATTTGCGGCTAAACCATTTGTTTCGCATGGATTCGTAGGTAACCCTTCTACTTCGCATTGATTTGAAGTTAAATCATGTGTTTCGCATGAATTTGAATCTAACTCGTTTATTTCGTATGCTGTTTAAGCTAAATCATGTATATCACAAGTATTTGAAGCTAAACCATTTGTTACGCATGGATTCGAAGATCAGCCTTCTACTTCCCATTGATTTACGGCTAAATCATGTTTTCCGCATGGATTTTAAGCTTAACTCGTTTTTTTCGCATGCAGTTGAAGCTAAATCATGTATATCACAAGTATTTGAAGCTAAACCATTTGTTTCGCATGGATTCGAAGATAAGCCTCCTACTTCGCATTGATTTGATGCTAAATCATGTGTTTAGCATGGGTTTGAAGCTAACTCGTTTGTTTCGCCTGCATTTGAAGCTATATCACTTATATTCACAAGTATGTGAAGCTAAATCATTCGTTTCGCATTTATTTGAAGCAAAGCCATCAACTTCGCGTTGACTTGATACTAAATCATGTTTTTCGTTTGGACTTGAAGCTAACTCGTTTGTTTAGCATGTTGTTGAAGCTAAATCATGTATATCACAAGTATTTGAAGCTATATCATATGTTTCGCATGGATTCGAAGATAACCCTTCTAATTCGCATTGATTTGAAGCTAAATCATGTGTTTCGCATGGATTTGAAGCTAACTCGTTTGTTTCGCATGTTGTTGAAGCTAAATCATGTATATCACAAGTATTTGAAGCTATATCATATGTTTCGCATGGATTCGAAGATCAGCCTTCTACTTCGCATTGATTAGATGCTAAATCATGTGTTCGCATGGATTTGAAGCTACCTCGTTTGTTTCGCATGCTGTTAAAGCTAAGTCATGTATATCACAAGTATTTGCGGCTAAACCATTTGTTTCGCATGGATTCGAAGGTAACCCTTCTACTTCGCATTGATTTGAAGCTAAATCATGTGTTTCGCATGGATTTGAATCTAACTCGTTTGTTTCGCATGCTGTTGAAACTAAATCATGTATATCACAAGTATTTCAAGCTAAACCATTTGCTTCGCATGGATTCGAAGATCATCCTTCTACTTCGCATTGATTAGATGCTAAATCATGTGTTTCTCATGGGTTTGAAGCTAACTCGTTTGTTTCGCCTGCATTTGAAGCCATATCATTTATATTTTCAAGTATGTGAGGCTAAATCATTCGTTTTGCATGGATTTGAAGCTAAGCCATCAACTTCGCGTTGACTTGATGCTAATTCATGTGTTTCGCATGGATTTGAAGCTAACTCGTTTGTTTCGCAGGCAGTTGAAGCTGAATCATGTATATCAAAAGTATTTGAAGCTAAACTATTCGTTTCGCATGGATTCGAATATAAGCCTTCCACTTCGCATTGATTTGAAGCTAAATCATGTGTTCCGCATGGATTTGAAGCTGACTCGTTTGTTTCGCATGCAGTTGAAGCTGAATCATGTATATCACAAGTATTTGCGGCTAAACCATTTGTTTCGCATGGATTCGAAGGTAACCCTTCTACTTCACATTGATTTTAATCTAAATCATGTGTTTCGCATGATTTGAAGCTAACTCGTTTGTTTCGCATGCTGTTGAAGCTAAATCATGTATATCACAAGTATTTGAAGCTAAACCATTTGTTTTGCATGGATTCGAAGATAAGCCTCCTACTTCGCATTGATTTGAAGCTAAATCATGTGTTTCGCATGGATTTGAAGCTAACTCGTTTGTTTCGCATGCTGTTGAATCTAAGTCATGTATATCATAAGTATTTGCGCCTAAACCATTTGTTTCGCATGGATTCGAAGGTAACCCTTCTACTTCGCATTGATTTGAAGCTAAATCATTTGTTTCGCATGGATTTGAATCTAACTCGTTTGTTTCGCATGCTGTTGAAGCTAAATCATGTATATCACAAGTATTTGAAGCTAAACCATTTCTTTCGCATGGATTCGAAGATAAGCCTCCTACTTCGCATTGATTTGAAGCTAAATCATGTGTTCGCATGGATTTGAAGCTAACTCGTTTGCTTCGCATGCTGTTGAAGCTAAATCAAGTGTATCACAAGTATTTGAAGCTAAACAATTTGTTTCGCATGGATTCGAAGATCAGCCTTCTACTTCGCATTGATTAGATGCTAAATCATGTGTTTTGCATGGATTTGAAGCTAACTCGTTTGTTTCGCATGCTGTTGAAGCTAAATCATGTATATCACAAGTATTTGAAGCTATATCATTTGTTTCGCATGGATTCGAAGATTAGCCTTCTACTTCGCATTGATTAGATGCTAAATCATGTGTTTAGCATGGATTTGAAGCTAACTCGTTTGTTTCGCATGCTGTTGAAGATAAGTCATGTATATCACAAGTATTTGAAGCTAAACCATTTGTTTCGCATGGATTCGAAGATAAGCCTTCCACTTCGCATTCATTTGAAGCTAAATCATGTGTTCCGCATGGATTTGAAGCTAACTCGTTTGTTTCGCATGCAGTTGAAGCTGAATCATGTATATCACAAGTATTTGCGGCTAAACCATTTGTTTCGCATGGATTCAAGGTAACACTTCTACTTCGCATTGATTTGAAGCTAAATCATGCGTTTCGCATGGATTTGAAGCTAACTCGTTTGTTTCGCATTCTGTTGAAGCTAAATCATGCATATCACAAGTATTTGAAGCTAAACCATTTGTTTCGCATGGATTCGAAGATAAGCCTCCTACTTCGCATTGATTTGAAGCTAAATCATGTGTTCGCATGGATTTGAAGCTACCTCGTTTGTTTCGCATGCTGTTAAAGCTAAATCATGTATATCAGAAGTATTTGAAGCTAAACCATTTGCTTCGCATGGATTCGAAGGTCAGCCTTCTACTTCGCATTGATTAGATGCTAAATCATGTGTTTCGCATGGGTTTGAAGCTAACTCGTTTGTTTCGCCTGCATTTGAAGCCATATCACTTATATTTTCAAGTATGTGAAGCTAAATCATTCGTTTTGCATGGATTTGAAGCTAAGCCATCAACTTCGCGTTGACGTGATGATAATTCATGTGTTTCGCATGGATTTGAAGCTAACTCGTTTGTTTAGCATGCAGTTGAAGCTGAATCATGTATATCAAAAGTATTTGAAGCTAAACTATTCGTTTCGCATGGATTCGAAGATAAGCCTTCTACTTCGCATTGATTTTAATCTAAATCATGTGTTTCGCATGGATCTGAAGATAACTCGTTTGTTTCGCATGCTGTTGAAGCTAAATCATGTATATCACAAGTATTTGAAGCTATATCATATGTTTCGCATGGATTCGAAGATAACCCTTCTAATTCGCATTGATTTGAAGCTAAATCATGTGTTTCGCATGGATTTGAAGCTAACTCGTTTGTTTCGCATGCTGTTGAAGCTAAGTCATGTATATCACAAGTATTTCAAGCTAAACCATTTGTTTCGCATGGATTCGAAGGTAACCCTTCTACTTCGCATTGATTTGAAGCTAAATCATGTGTTCCGCATGGATTCGAAGCTAACTCGATTGTTTCGCATGCAGTGGAAGCTGAATCATGTATATCACAAGTATTTGCGGCTAAACCATTTGTTTCGCATGGATTCGAAGGTAACACTTCTACTTCGCATTGATTTGAAGCTAAATCATTCGATTCGCATGGATTCGAAGATAACCCTTCTAATTCGCATTGATTTGAAGCTAAATCATGTGTTTCGCATGGATTTGAAGCTAACTCGTTTGTTTCGCATGCTGTTGAAGCTAAGTCATGTATATCACAAGTATTTCAAGCTAAACCATTTGTTTCGCATGGATTCGAAGGTAACCCTTCTACTTCGTATTGATTTGAAGCTAAATCATGTGTTCCGCATGGATTTGAAGCTAACTCGTTTGTTTCGCATGCAGTTGAAGCTGAATCATGTATATCACAAGTATTTGCGGCTAAACCATTTGTTTCGCATGGATTCGAAGATAAGCCTCCTACTTCGCATTGATTTGAAGCTAGATCATGTGTTTCGCATGGATTTGAAGCTAACTCGTTTGTTTCGCATGCTGTTGAAGCTAAGTCATGTATATCACAAGTATTTGCGGCTAAACCATTTGTTTCGCATGGATTCGAAGATAACCCTTCTACTTCGCATTGATTTGAAGCTAAATCATGTGTTTCGCATGGATTTGAAGCTAACTCGTTTGTTTCGCAGGCAGCTGAAGCTGAATCATGTATATCAAAAGTATTTGAAGCTAAACTATTCGTTTCGCATGGATTCGAAGATAAGCCTTCCACTTCGCATTGATATGAAGATAAATCATGTGTTCGCATGGATTTGAAGCTACCTCGTTTGTTTCGCATGCTGTTAAAGCTAAGTCATGTATATCACAAGTATTTGCGGCTAAACCATTTGTTTCGCATGGATTCGAAGGTAACCCTTCTACTTCGCATTGATTTGAAGCTAAATCATGTGTTTCGCATGGATTTGAATCTAACTCGTTTGTTTCGCATGCTGTTGAAACTAAATCATGTATATCACAAGTATTTGAAGCTAAACCATTTGCTTCGCATGGATTCGAAGATCAGCCTTCTACTTCGCATTGATTAGATGCTAAATCATGTGTTTCGCATGGGTTTGAAGCTAACTCGTTTGTTTCGCCTGCATTTGAAGCCATATCACTTATATTTTCAAGTATGTGAAGCTAAATCATTCGTTTTGCATGGATTTGAAGCTAAGCCATCAACTTCGCGTTGACTTGATGCTAATTCATGTGTTTCGCATGGATTTGAAGCTAACTCGTTTGTTTCGCAGGCAGTTGAAGCTGAATCATGTATATCAAAAGTATTTGAAGCTAAACTATTCGTTTCGCATGGATTCGAAGATAAGCCTTCCACTTCGTATTGATTTGAAGCTAAATCATGTGTTCCGCATGGATTTGAAGCTGACTCGTTTGTTTCGCTAGCAGTTGAAGCTGAATCATGTATATCACAAGTATTTGCGGCTAAACCATTTGTTTCGCATGGATTCGAAGGTAACCCTTCTACTTCGCATTGATTTTAATCTAAATCATGTGTTTCGCATGGATTTGAAGCTAACTCGTTTGCTTCGCATGCTGTTGAAGCTAAATCAAGTGTATCACAAGTATTTGAAGCTAAACCATTTGTTTCGCATGGATTCGAAGATAAGCCTACCACTTCGCATTGATTTGAAGCTAAATCATGTGTTCCGCATGGATTTGAAGCTGACTCGTTTGTTTCGCATGCAGTTGAAGCTGAATCGTGTATATCACAAGTATTTGCGGCTAAACCATTTGTTTCGCATGGATTCGAAGGTAACCCTTCTACTTTGCATTGATTTGAAGCTAAATCATGTGTTTCGCATGGATTTGAATCTAACTCGTTTGTTTCGCATGCTGTTGAAACTAAATCATGTATATCACAAGTATTTGAAGCTAAACCATTTGCTTCGCATGGATTCGAAGATCAGCCTTCTACTTCGCATTGATTAGATGCTAAATCATGTGTTTCGCATGGATTTGAAGCTAACTCGTTTTTTTCTCATGCTGTTGAAGCTAAATCATGTATATCACAAGTATTTGAAGCTAAACTATTTGTTTCGCATGGATTCGAAGATAAGCCTCCTACTTCGCATTGATTTGAAGCTAAATCATGTGTTCGCATGGATTTGAAGCTAACTCGTATGCTTCGCATGCTGTTGAAGCTAAATAAAGTGTATCACAAGTATTTGAAGCTAAACCATTTGTTTCGCATGGATTCGAAGATCAGCCTTCTACTTCGCATTGATTAGATGCTAAATCATGTGTTTCGCATGGATTTGAAGCTAACTCGTTTGTTTCGCATGCTGTTGAAGCTAAATCATGTATATCACAAGTATTTGAAGCTATATCATTTGTTTCGCATGGATTCGAAGATTAGCTTTCTACTTCGCATTGATTAGATGCAAAATCATGTGTTTAGCATGGGTTTGAAGCTAACTCGTTTGTTTCGCCTGCATTTGGAGCTATATCACTTATATTCACAAGTATGTGAAGCTAAATCATTCGTTTCGCATTTATTTGAAGCAAAGCCATCAACTTCGCGTTGACTTGATACTAAATCATGTTTTTCGTTTGGACTTGAAGCTAACTCGTTTGTTTAGCATGTTGTTGAAGCTAAATCATGTATATCACAAGTATTTCAAGCTAAACCATTTGTTTCGCATGGATTCGAAGGTAGCCCTTCTACTTCGCATTGATTTGAAGCTAAATCATGTGTTCCGCATGGATTCGAAGCTAACTCGATTGTTTCGCATGCAGTGGAAGCTGAATCATGTATATCACAAGTATTTGCGGCTAAACCATTTGTTTCGCATGGATTCGAAGGTAACACTTCTACTTCGCATTGATTTGAAGCTAAATCATTCGTTTCGCATGGATTTGAAGCTAACTCGTTTGTTTCGCATGCTGTTGAAGCTAAGTCATGTATATCACAAGTATTTGCGGCTAAACCATTTGTTTCGCATGGATTCGAAGGTAACCCTTCTACTTCGTATTGATTTGAAGCTAAATCATGTGTTCCGGATGGATTTGACGCTAACTCGTTTGTTTCGCATGCTGTTGAAGCTAAATCATGAATATCACAAGTATTTGAAGCTATATCATTTGTTTCGCATGGATTCGAAGATAAGCCTTCTACTTCGCATTGATTTTAATCTAAATCATGTGTTTCGCATGGATCTGAAGATAACTCGTTTGTTTCGCATGCTGTTGAAGCTAAATCATGTATATCACAAGTATTTGAAGCTATATCATATGTTTCGCATCGATTCGAAGATAACCCTTCTAATTCGCATTGATTTGAAGCTAAATCATGTGTTTCGCATGGATTTGAAGCTAACTCGTTTGTTTCGCATGCTGTTGAAGCTAAGTCTTGTATATCACAAGTATTTAAAGCTAAACCATTTGTTTCGCATGGTTTCGAAGATAAGCCTTCCACTTCGCATTCATTTGAAGCTAAATCATGTGTTCGCATGGATTTGATGCTAACTCGTTTGCTTCGCATGCTGTTGAAGCTAAATCATGTATATCACAAGTATTTGAAGCTAAACCATTTGTTTTGCATGGATTCGAAGATAAGCCTCCTACTTCGCATTGATTTGAAGCTAAATCATGTGTTTCGCATGGATTTGAAGCTAACTCGTTTGTTTCGCATGCTGTTGAAGCTAAGTCATGTATATCACAAGTATTTCAAGCTAAACCATTTGTTTCGCATGGATTCGAAGGTAACCCTTCTACTTCGCATTGATTTGAAGCTAAATCATTTGTTTCGCATGGATTTGAATCTAACTCGTTTGTTTCGCATGCTGTTGAAGCTAAATCATGTATATCACAAGTATTTGAAGCTAAACCATTTCTTTCGCATGGATTCGAAGATAAGCCTCCTACTTCGCATTGATTTGAAGCTAAATCATGTGTTCGCATGGATTTGAAGCTAACTCGTTTGCTTCGCATGCTGTTGAAGCTAAATCAAGTGTATCACAAGTATTTGAAGCTAAACAATTTGTTTCGCATGGATTCGAAGATCAGCCTTCTACTTCGCATTGATTAGATGCTAAATCATGTGTTTTGCATGGATTTGAAGCTAACTCGTTTGTTTCGCATGCTGTTGAAGCTAAATCATGTATATCACAAGTATTTGAAGCTATATCATTTGTTTCGCATGGATTCGAAGATTAGCCTTCTACTTCGCATTGATTAGATGCTAAATCATGTGTTTAGCATGGATTTGAAGCTAACTCGTTTGTTTCGCATGCTGTTGAAGATAAGTCATGTATATCACAAGTATTTGAAGCTAAACCATTTGTTTCGCATGGATTCGAAGATAAGCCTTCCACTTCGCATTCATTTGAAGCTAAATCATGTGTTCCGCATGGATTTGAAGCTAACTCGTTTGTTTCGCATGCAGTTGAAGCTGAATCATGTATATCACAAGTATTTGCGGCTAAACCATTTGTTTCGCATGGATTCAAGGTAACACTTCTACTTCGCATTGATTTGAAGCTAAATCATGCGTTTCGCATGGATTTGAAGCTAACTCGTTTGTTTCGCATTCTGTTGAAGCTAAATCATGCATATCACAAGTATTTGAAGCTAAACCATTTGTTTCGCATGGATTCGAAGATAAGCCTCCTACTTCGCATTGATTTGAAGCTAAATCATGTGTTCGCATGGATTTGAAGCTACCTCGTTTGTTTCGCATGCTGTTAAAGCTAAATCATGTATATCAGAAGTATTTGAAGCTAAACCATTTGCTTCGCATGGATTCGAAGGTCAGCCTTCTACTTCGCATTGATTAGATGCTAAATCATGTGTTTCGCATGGGTTTGAAGCTAACTCGTTTGTTTCGCCTGCATTTGAAGCCATATCACTTATATTTTCAAGTATGTGAAGCTAAATCATTCGTTTTGCATGGATTTGAAGCTAAGCCATCAACTTCGCGTTGACGTGATGATAATTCATGTGTTTCGCATGGATTTGAAGCTAACTCGTTTGTTTAGCATGCAGTTGAAGCTGAATCATGTATATCAAAAGTATTTGAAGCTAAACTATTCGTTTCGCATGGATTCGAAGATAAGCCTTCTACTTCGCATTGATTTTAATCTAAATCATGTGTTTCGCATGGATCTGAAGATAACTCGTTTGTTTCGCATGCTGTTGAAGCTAAATCATGTATATCACAAGTATTTGAAGCTATATCATATGTTTCGCATGGATTCGAAGATAACCCTTCTAATTCGCATTGATTTGAAGCTAAATCATGTGTTTCGCATGGATTTGAAGCTAACTCGTTTGTTTCGCATGCTGTTGAAGCTAAGTCATGTATATCACAAGTATTTCAAGCTAAACCATTTGTTTCGCATGGATTCGAAGGTAACCCTTCTACTTCGCATTGATTTGAAGCTAAATCATGTGTTCCGCATGGATTCGAAGCTAACTCGATTGTTTCGCATGCAGTGGAAGCTGAATCATGTATATCACAAGTATTTGCGGCTAAACCATTTGTTTCGCATGGATTCGAAGGTAACACTTCTACTTCGCATTGATTTGAAGCTAAATCATTCGATTCGCATGGATTCGAAGATAACCCTTCTAATTCGCATTGATTTGAAGCTAAATCATGTGTTTCGCATGGATTTGAAGCTAACTCGTTTGTTTCGCATGCTGTTGAAGCTAAGTCATGTATATCACAAGTATTTCAAGCTAAACCATTTGTTTCGCATGGATTCGAAGGTAACCCTTCTACTTCGTATTGATTTGAAGCTAAATCATGTGTTCCGCATGGATTTGAAGCTAACTCGTTTGTTTCGCATGCAGTTGAAGCTGAATCATGTATATCACAAGTATTTGCGGCTAAACCATTTGTTTCGCATGGATTCGAAGATAAGCCTCCTACTTCGCATTGATTTGAAGCTAGATCATGTGTTTCGCATGGATTTGAAGCTAACTCGTTTGTTTCGCATGCTGTTGAAGCTAAGTCATGTATATCACAAGTATTTGCGGCTAAACCATTTGTTTCGCATGGATTCGAAGATAACCCTTCTACTTCGCATTGATTTGAAGCTAAATCATGTGTTTCGCATGGATTTGAAGCTAACTCGTTTGTTTCGCAGGCAGCTGAAGCTGAATCATGTATATCAAAAGTATTTGAAGCTAAACTATTCGTTTCGCATGGATTCGAAGATAAGCCTTCCACTTCGCATTGATATGAAGATAAATCATGTGTTCGCATGGATTTGAAGCTACCTCGTTTGTTTCGCATGCTGTTAAAGCTAAGTCATGTATATCACAAGTATTTGCGGCTAAACCATTTGTTTCGCATGGATTCGAAGGTAACCCTTCTACTTCGCATTGATTTGAAGCTAAATCATGTGTTTCGCATGGATTTGAATCTAACTCGTTTGTTTCGCATGCTGTTGAAACTAAATCATGTATATCACAAGTATTTGAAGCTAAACCATTTGCTTCGCATGGATTCGAAGATCAGCCTTCTACTTCGCATTGATTAGATGCTAAATCATGTGTTTCGCATGGGTTTGAAGCTAACTCGTTTGTTTCGCCTGCATTTGAAGCCATATCACTTATATTTTCAAGTATGTGAAGCTAAATCATTCGTTTTGCATGGATTTGAAGCTAAGCCATCAACTTCGCGTTGACTTGATGCTAATTCATGTGTTTCGCATGGATTTGAAGCTAACTCGTTTGTTTCGCAGGCAGTTGAAGCTGAATCATGTATATCAAAAGTATTTGAAGCTAAACTATTCGTTTCGCATGGATTCGAAGATAAGCCTTCCACTTCGTATTGATTTGAAGCTAAATCATGTGTTCCGCATGGATTTGAAGCTGACTCGTTTGTTTCGCTAGCAGTTGAAGCTGAATCATGTATATCACAAGTATTTGCGGCTAAACCATTTGTTTCGCATGGATTCGAAGGTAACCCTTCTACTTCGCATTGATTTTAATCTAAATCATGTGTTTCGCATGGATTTGAAGCTAACTCGTTTGCTTCGCATGCTGTTGAAGCTAAATCAAGTGTATCACAAGTATTTGAAGCTAAACCATTTGTTTCGCATGGATTCGAAGATAAGCCTACCACTTCGCATTGATTTGAAGCTAAATCATGTGTTCCGCATGGATTTGAATCTAACTCGTTTGTTTCGCATGCTGTTGAAACTAAATCATGTATATCACAAGTATTTGAAGCTAAACCATTTGCTTCGCATGGATTCGAAAATCAGCCTTCTACTTCGCATTGAGTAAATGCTAAATCATGTGTTTCGCATGGGTTTGAAGCTAACTCGTTTGTTTCGCCTGCATTTGAAGCCATATCACTTATATTTTCAAGTATGTGAAGCTAAATCATTCGTTTTGCATGGATTTGAAGCTAAGCCATCAACTTCGCGTTGACTTGATGCTTATTCATGTGTTTCGCATGGATTTGAAGCTAACTCGTTTGTTTCGCAGGCAGTTGAAGCTGAATCATGTATATCAAAAGTATTTGAAGCTAAACTATTCGTTTCGCATCGATTCGAAGATAAGCCTTCCACTTCGCATTGATTTGAAGCTAAATCATGTGTTCCGCATGGATTTGAAGCTGACTCGTTTGTTTCGCATGCAGTTGAAGCTGAATCATGTATATCACAAGTATTTGCGGCTAAACCATTTGTTTCGCATGGATTCGAAGGTAACACTTCTACTTCGCATTGATTTTAATCTAAATTATGTGTTTCGCATGGATTTGAAGCTAACTCGTTTTTTTCTCATGCTGTTGAAGCTAAATCATGTATATCACAAGTATTTGAAGCTAAACTATTTGTTTCGCATGGATTCGAAGATAAGCCTCCTACTTCGCATTGATTTGAAGCTAAATCATGTGTTCGCATGGATTTGAAGCTAACTCGTATGCTTCGCATGCTGTTGAAGATAAGTCATGTATATCACAAGTATTTGAAGCTAAACCATTTGTTTCGCATGGATTCGAAGATAAGCCTTCCACTTCGCATTCATTTGAAGCTAAATCATGTGTTCCGCATGGATTTGAAGCTAACTCGTTTGTTTCGCATGCAGTTGAAGCTGAATCATGTATATCACAAGTATTTGCGGCTAAACCATTTGTTTCGCATGGATTCAAGGTAACACTTCTACTTCGCATTGATTTGAAGCTAAATCATTTGTTTCGCATGGATTTGAATCTAACTCGTTTGTTTCGCATGCTGTTGAAGCTAAATCATGTATATCACAAGTATTTGAAGCTAAACCATTTCTTTCGCATGGATTCGAAGATAAGCCTCCTACTTCGCATTGATTTGAAGCTAAATCATGTGTTCGCATGGATTTGAAGCTAACTCGTTTGCTTCGCATGCTGTTGAAGCTAAATCAAGTGTATCACAAGTATTTGAAGCTAAACAATTTGTTTCGCATGGATTCGAAGATCAGCCTTCTACTTCGCATTGATTAGATGCTAAATCATGTGTTTTGCATGGATTTGAAGCTAACTCGTTTGTTTCGCATGCTGTTGAAGCTAAATCATGTATATCACAAGTATTTGAAGCTATATCATTTGTTTCGCATGGATTCGAAGATTAGCCTTCTACTTCGCATTGATTAGATGCTAAATCATGTGTTTAGCATGGATTTGAAGCTAACTCGTTTGTTTCGCATGCTGTTGAAGATAAGTCATGTATATCACAAGTATTTGAAGCTAAACCATTTGTTTCGCATGGATTCGAAGATAAGCCTTCCACTTCGCATTCATTTGAAGCTAAATCATGTGTTCCGCATGGATTTGAAGCTAACTCGTTTGTTTCGCATGCAGTTGAAGCTGAATCATGTATATCACAAGTATTTGCGGCTAAACCATTTGTTTCGCATGGATTCAAGGTAACACTTCTACTTCGCATTGATTTGAAGCTAAATCATGCGTTTCGCATGGATTTGAAGCTAACTCGTTTGTTTCGCATTCTGTTGAAGCTAAATCATGCATATCACAAGTATTTGAAGCTAAACCATTTGTTTCGCATGGATTCGAAGATAAGCCTCCTACTTCGCATTGATTTGAAGCTAAATCATGTGTTCGCATGGATTTGAAGCTACCTCGTTTGTTTCGCATGCTGTTAAAGCTAAATCATGTATATCAGAAGTATTTGAAGCTAAACCATTTGCTTCGCATGGATTCGAAGGTCAGCCTTCTACTTCGCATTGATTAGATGCTAAATCATGTGTTTCGCATGGGTTTGAAGCTAACTCGTTTGTTTCGCCTGCATTTGAAGCCATATCACTTATATTTTCAAGTATGTGAAGCTAAATCATTCGTTTTGCATGGATTTGAAGCTAAGCCATCAACTTCGCGTTGACGTGATGATAATTCATGTGTTTCGCATGGATTTGAAGCTAACTCGTTTGTTTAGCATGCAGTTGAAGCTGAATCATGTATATCAAAAGTATTTGAAGCTAAACTATTCGTTTCGCATGGATTCGAAGATAAGCCTTCTACTTCGCATTGATTTTAATCTAAATCATGTGTTTCGCATGGATCTGAAGATAACTCGTTTGTTTCGCATGCTGTTGAAGCTAAATCATGTATATCACAAGTATTTGAAGCTATATCATATGTTTCGCATGGATTCGAAGATAACCCTTCTAATTCGCATTGATTTGAAGCTAAATCATGTGTTTCGCATGGATTTGAAGCTAACTCGTTTGTTTCGCATGCTGTTGAAGCTAAGTCATGTATATCACAAGTATTTCAAGCTAAACCATTTGTTTCGCATGGATTCGAAGGTAACCCTTCTACTTCGCATTGATTTGAAGCTAAATCATGTGTTCCGCATGGATTCGAAGCTAACTCGATTGTTTCGCATGCAGTGGAAGCTGAATCATGTATATCACAAGTATTTGCGGCTAAACCATTTGTTTCGCATGGATTCGAAGGTAACACTTCTACTTCGCATTGATTTGAAGCTAAATCATTCGATTCGCATGGATTCGAAGATAACCCTTCTAATTCGCATTGATTTGAAGCTAAATCATGTGTTTCGCATGGATTTGAAGCTAACTCGTTTGTTTCGCATGCTGTTGAAGCTAAGTCATGTATATCACAAGTATTTCAAGCTAAACCATTTGTTTCGCATGGATTCGAAGGTAACCCTTCTACTTCGTATTGATTTGAAGCTAAATCATGTGTTCCGCATGGATTTGAAGCTAACTCGTTTGTTTCGCATGCAGTTGAAGCTGAATCATGTATATCACAAGTATTTGCGGCTAAACCATTTGTTTCGCATGGATTCGAAGATAAGCCTCCTACTTCGCATTGATTTGAAGCTAGATCATGTGTTTCGCATGGATTTGAAGCTAACTCGTTTGTTTCGCATGCTGTTGAAGCTAAGTCATGTATATCACAAGTATTTGCGGCTAAACCATTTGTTTCGCATGGATTCGAAGATAACCCTTCTACTTCGCATTGATTTGAAGCTAAATCATGTGTTTCGCATGGATTTGAAGCTAACTCGTTTGTTTCGCAGGCAGCTGAAGCTGAATCATGTATATCAAAAGTATTTGAAGCTAAACTATTCGTTTCGCATGGATTCGAAGATAAGCCTTCCACTTCGCATTGATATGAAGATAAATCATGTGTTCGCATGGATTTGAAGCTACCTCGTTTGTTTCGCATGCTGTTAAAGCTAAGTCATGTATATCACAAGTATTTGCGGCTAAACCATTTGTTTCGCATGGATTCGAAGGTAACCCTTCTACTTCGCATTGATTTGAAGCTAAATCATGTGTTTCGCATGGATTTGAATCTAACTCGTTTGTTTCGCATGCTGTTGAAACTAAATCATGTATATCACAAGTATTTGAAGCTAAACCATTTGCTTCGCATGGATTCGAAGATCAGCCTTCTACTTCGCATTGATTAGATGCTAAATCATGTGTTTCGCATGGGTTTGAAGCTAACTCGTTTGTTTCGCCTGCATTTGAAGCCATATCACTTATATTTTCAAGTATGTGAAGCTAAATCATTCGTTTTGCATGGATTTGAAGCTAAGCCATCAACTTCGCGTTGACTTGATGCTAATTCATGTGTTTCGCATGGATTTGAAGCTAACTCGTTTGTTTCGCAGGCAGTTGAAGCTGAATCATGTATATCAAAAGTATTTGAAGCTAAACTATTCGTTTCGCATGGATTCGAAGATAAGCCTTCCACTTCGTATTGATTTGAAGCTAAATCATGTGTTCCGCATGGATTTGAAGCTGACTCGTTTGTTTCGCTAGCAGTTGAAGCTGAATCATGTATATCACAAGTATTTGCGGCTAAACCATTTGTTTCGCATGGATTCGAAGGTAACCCTTCTACTTCGCATTGATTTTAATCTAAATCATGTGTTTCGCATGGATTTGAAGCTAACTCGTTTGCTTCGCATGCTGTTGAAGCTAAATCAAGTGTATCACAAGTATTTGAAGCTAAACCATTTGTTTCGCATGGATTCGAAGATAAGCCTACCACTTCGCATTGATTTGAAGCTAAATCATGTGTTCCGCATGGATTTGAAGCTGACTCGTTTGTTTCGCATGCAGTTGAAGCTGAATCGTGTATATCACAAGTATTTGCGGCTAAACCATTTGTTTCGCATGGATTCGAAGGTAACCCTTCTACTTTGCATTGATTTGAAGCTAAATCATGTGTTTCGCATGGATTTGAATCTAACTCGTTTGTTTCGCATGCTGTTGAAACTAAATCATGTATATCACAAGTATTTGAAGCTAAACCATTTGCTTCGCATGGATTCGAAAATCAGCCTTCTACTTCGCATTGAGTAAATGCTAAATCATGTGTTTCGCATGGGTTTGAAGCTAACTCGTTTGTTTCGCCTGCATTTGAAGCCATATCACTTATATTTTCAAGTATGTGAAGCTAAATCATTCGTTTTGCATGGATTTGAAGCTAAGCCATCAACTTCGCGTTGACTTGATGCTTATTCATGTGTTTCGCATGGATTTGAAGCTAACTCGTTTGTTTCGCAGGCAGTTGAAGCTGAATCATGTATATCAAAAGTATTTGAAGCTAAACTATTCGTTTCGCATCGATTCGAAGATAAGCCTTCCACTTCGCATTGATTTGAAGCTAAATCATGTGTTCCGCATGGATTTGAAGCTGACTCGTTTGTTTCGCATGCAGTTGAAGCTGAATCATGTATATCACAAGTATTTGCGGCTAAACCATTTGTTTCGCATGGATTCGAAGGTAACACTTCTACTTCGCATTGATTTTAATCTAAATTATGTGTTTCGCATGGATTTGAAGCTAACTCGTTTTTTTCTCATGCTGTTGAAGCTAAATCATGTATATCACAAGTATTTGAAGCTAAACTATTTGTTTCGCATGGATTCGAAGATAAGCCTCCTACTTCGCATTGATTTGAAGCTAAATCATGTGTTCGCATGGATTTGAAGCTAACTCGTATGCTTCGCATGCTGTTGAAGCTAAATAAAGTGTATCACAAGTATTTGAAGCTAAACCATTTGTTTCGCATGGATTCGAAGATCAGCCTTCTACTTCGCATTGATTAGATGCTAAATCATGTGTTTCGCATGGATTTGAAGCTAACTCGTTTGTTTCGCATGCTGTTGAAGCTAAATCATGTATATCACAAGTATTTGAAGCTATATCATTTGTTTCGCATGGATTCGAAGATTAGCTTTCTACTTCGCATTGATTAGATGCAAAATCATGTGTTTAGCATGGGTTTGAAGCTAACTCGTTTGTTTCGCCTGCATTTGGAGCTATATCACTTATATTCACAAGTATGTGAAGCTAAATCATTCGTTTCGCATTTATTTGAAGCAAAGCCATCAACTTCGCGTTGACTTGATACTAAATCATGTTTTTCGTTTGGATTTGAAGCTAACTCCTTTGTTTAGCATGTTGTTGAAGCTAAATCATGTATATCACAAGTATTTGAAGCTAAACCATTTGTTTCGCATGGATTCGAAGATAAGCCTCCTACTTCGCATTGATTTGAAGCTAAATCATGTGTTCGCATGGATTTGAAGCTAACTCGTTTGCTTCGCATGCTGTTGAAGCTAAATCAAGTGTATCACAAGTATTTGAATCTAAACAATTTGTTTCGCATTGATTCGAAAATCAGCCTTCTACTTCGCATTGATTAGATTGTAAATCATGTGTTTCGCATGGATTTGAAGCTAACTCGTTTGTTTCGCATGCTGTTGAAGCTAAATCATGTATATCACAAGTATTTGAAGCTATATCATATGTTTCGCATGGATTCGAAGATAACCCTTCTAATTCGCATTGATTTGAAGCTAAATCATGTGTTTCGCATGGATTTGAAGCTAATTCCTTTGTTTCGCATGCTGTTGAAGCTAAGTCATGTATATCACAAGTATTTGAAGCTAAACCATTTGTTTCGCATGGATTCGAAGATAAGCCTTCCACTTCGCATTCATTTGAAGCTAAATCATGTGTTCCGCATGGATTTGAAGCTAACTCGTTTGTTTCGCATGCAGTTGAAGCTGAATCATGTATATCACAAGTATTTGCGGCTAAACCATTTGTTTCGCATGGATTCGAAGGTAACACTACTACTTCGCATTGATTTGAAGCTAAATCATGCGTTTCGCATGGATTTGAAGCTAACTCGTTTGTTCCGCATTCTGTTGAAGCTAAATCATGCATATCACAAGTATTTGAAGCTAAACCATTTGTTTCGCATGGATTCGAAGATAAGCCTCCTACTTCGCATTGATTTGAAGCTAAATCATGTGTTCGCATGGATTTGAAGCTACCTCGTTTGTTTCGCATGCTGTTAAAGCTAAATCATGTATATCACAAGTATTTGAAGCTAAACCATTTGCTTCGCATGGATTCGAAGATCAGCCTTCTACTTCGCATTGATTAGATGCTAAATCAAGTGTTTCGCATGGGTTTGAAGCTAACTCGTTTGTTTCGCCTGCATTTGAAGCCATATCACTTATATTTTCAAGTATGTGAAGCTAAATCATTCGTTTTGCATGGATTTGAAGCTAAGCCATCAACTTCGCGTTGACTTGATGCTAATTCATGTGTTTCGCATGGATTTGAAGCTAACTCGTTTGTTTCGCAGGCAGTTGAAGCTGAATCATGTATATCAAAAGTATTTGAAGCTAAACTATTCGTTTCGCATGGATTCGAAGATAAGCCTTCCACTTCGTATTGATTTGAAGCTAAATCATGTGTTCCGCATGGATTTGAAGCTGACTCGCTTGTTTCGCTAGCAGTTGAAGCTGAATCATGTATATCACAAGTATTTGCGGCTAAACCATTTGTTTCGCATGGATTCGAAGGTAACCCTTCTACTTCGCATTGATTTTAATCTAAATCATGTGTTTCGCATGGATTTGAAGCTAACTCGTTTGTTTCGCATGCTGTTGAAGCTAAATCATGTATATCACAAGTATTTGAAGCTAAACCATTTGTTTCGCATGGATTCGAAGATAAGCCTCCTACTTCGCATTGATTTGAAGCTAAATCATGTGTTCGCATGGATTTGAAGCTAACTCGTTTGCTTCGCATGCTGTTGAAGCTAAATCAAGTGTATCACAAGTATTTGAAGCTAAACCATTTGTTTCGCATGGATTCGAAGATAAGCCTACCACTTCGCATTGATTTGAAGCTAAATCATTTGTTTCGCATGGATTTGAATCTAACTCGTTTGTTTCGCATGCTGTTGAAGCTAAATCATGTATATCACAAGTATTTGAAGCTAAACCATTTGTTTCGCATGGATTCGAAGATAAGCCTCCTACTTCGCATTGATTTGAAGCTAAATCATGTGTTCGCATGGATTTGAAGCTAACTCGTTTGCTTCGCATGCTGTTGAAGCTAAATCAAGTGTATCACAAGTATTTGAAGCTAAACCATTTGTTTCGCATGGATTCGAAGATAAGCCTACCACTTCGCATTGATTTGAAGCTAAATCATGTGTTCCGCATGGATTTGAAGCTGACTCGTTTGTTTCGCATGCAGTTGAAGCTGAATCATGTATATCACAAGTATTTGCGGCTAAACCATTTGTTTCGCATGGATTCGAAGGTAACACTTCTACTTCGCATTGATTTGAAGCTAAATCATTCGTTTCGCATGGATTCGAAGATAACCCTTCTAATTCGCATTGATTTGAAGCTAAATCATGTGTTTCGCATGGATTTGAAGCTAACTCGTTTGTTTCGCATGCTGTTGAAGCTAAGTCATGTATATCACAAGTATTTCAAGCTAAACCATTTGCTTCGCATGGATTCGAAGGTCAGCCTTCTACTTCGCATTGATTAGATGCTAAATCATGTGTTTCGCATGGGTTTGAAGCTAACTCGTTTGTTTCGTCTGCATTTGAAGCCATATCACTTATATTTTCAAGTATGTGAAGCTAAATCATTCGTTTTGCATGGATTTGAAGCTAAGCCATCAACTTCGCGTTGACGTGATGATAATTCATGTGTTTCGCATGGATTTGAAGCTAACTCGTTTGTTTCGCATGCTGTTGAAGCTAAGTCATGTATATCACAAGTATTTCAAGCTAAACCATTTGTTTCGCATGGATTCGAAGGTAACCCTTCTACTTCGCATTGATTTGAAGCTAAATCATGTGTTCCGCATGGATTTGAAGCTAACTCGTTTGTTTCGCAGGCAGTTGAAGCTGAATCATGTATATCAAAAGTATTTGAAGCTAAACTATTCGTTTCGCATCGATTCGAAGATAAGCCTTCCACTTCGCATTGATTTGAAGCTAAATCATGTGTTCCGCATGGATTTGAAGCTGACTCGTTTGTTTCGCATGCAGTTGAAGCTGAATCATGTATATCACAAGTATTTGCGGCTAAACCATTTGTTTCGCATGGATTCGAAGGTAACACTTCTACTTCGCATTGATTTTAATCTAAATTATGTGTTTCGCATGGATTTGAAGCTAACTCGTTTTTTTCTCATGCTGTTGAAGCTAAATCATGTATATCACAAGTATTTGAAGCTAAACTATTTGTTTCGCATGGATTCGAAGATAAGCCTCCTACTTCGCATTGATTTGAAGCTAAATCATGTGTTCGCATGGATTTGAAGCTAACTCGTATGCTTCGCATGCTGTTGAAGCTAAATAAAGTGTATCACAAGTATTTGAAGCTAAACCATTTGTTTCGCATGGATTCGAAGATCAGCCTTCTACTTCGCATTGATTAGATGCTAAATCATGTGTTTCGCATGGATTTGAAGCTAACTCGTTTGTTTCGCATGCTGTTGAAGCTAAATCATGTATATCACAAGTATTTGAAGCTATATCATTTGTTTCGCATGGATTCGAAGATTAGCTTTCTACTTCGCATTGATTAGATGCAAAATCATGTGTTTAGCATGGGTTTGAAGCTAACTCGTTTGTTTCGCCTGCATTTGGAGCTATATCACTTATATTCACAAGTATGTGAAGCTAAATCATTCGTTTCGCATTTATTTGAAGCAAAGCCATCAACTTCGCGTTGACTTGATACTAAATCATGTTTTTCGTTTGGACTTGAAGCTAACTCGTTTGTTTAGCATGTTGTTGAAGCTAAATCATGTATATCACAAGTATTTGAAGCTAAACCATTTGTTTCGCATGGATTCGAAGATAAGCCTCCTACTTCGCATTGATTTGAAGCTAAATCATGTGTTCGCATGGATTTGAAGCTAACTCGTTTGCTTCGCATGCTGTTGAAGCTAAATCAAGTGTATCACAAGTATTTGAATCTAAACAATTTGTTTCGCATTGATTCGAAAATCAGCCTTCTACTTCGCATTGATTAGATTGTAAATCATGTGTTTCGCATGGATTTGAAGCTAACTCGTTTGTTTCGCATGCTGTTGAAGCTAAATCATGTATATCACAAGTATTTGAAGCTATATCATATGTTTCGCATGGATTCGAAGATAACCCTTCTAATTCGCATTGATTTGAAGCTAAATCATGTGTTTCGCATGGATTTGAAGCTAATTCCTTTGTTTCGCATGCTGTTGAAGCTAAGTCATGTATATCACAAGTATTTGAAGCTAAACCATTTGTTTCGCATGGATTCGAAGATAAGCCTTCCACTTCGCATTCATTTGAAGCTAAATCATGTGTTCCGCATGGATTTGAAGCTAACTCGTTTGTTTCGCATGCAGTTGAAGCTGAATCATGTATATCACAAGTATTTGAAGCTAAACCATTTGCTTCGCATGGATTCGAAGATCAGCCTTCTACTTCGCATTGATTAGATGCTAAATCAAGTGTTTCGCATGGGTTTGAAGCTAACTCGTTTGTTTCGCCTGCATTTGAAGCCATATCACTTATATTTTCAAGTATGTGAAGCTAAATCATTCGTTTTGCATGGATTTGAAGCTAAGCCATCAACTTCGCGTTGACTTGATGCTAATTCATATGTTTCGCATGGATTTGAAGCTAACTCGTTTGTTTCGCAGGCAGTTGAAGCTGAATCATGTATATCAAAAGTATTTGAAGCTAAACTATTCGTTTCGCATGGATTCGAAGATAAGCCTTCCACTTCGTATTGATTTGAAGCTAAATCATGCGTTTCGCATGGGATTTGAAGCTAACTCGTTTGTTCCGCATTCTGTTGAAGCTAAATCATGCATATCACAAGTATTTGAAGCTAAACCATTTGTTTCGCATGGATTCGAAGATAAGCCTCCTACTTCGCATTGATTTGAAGCTAAATCATGTGTTCGCATGGATTTGAAGCTACCTCGTTTGTTTCGCATGCTGTTAAAGCTAAATCATGTATATCACAAGTATTTGAAGCTAAACCATTTGCTTCGCATGGATTCGAAGATCAGCCTTCTACTTCGCATTGATTAGATGCTAAATCAAGTGTTTCGCATGGGTTTGAAGCTAACTCGTTTGTTTCGCCTGCATTTGAAGCCATATCACTTATATTTTCAAGGTATGTGAAGCTAAATCATTCGTTTTGCATGGATTTGAAGCTAAGCCATCAACTTCGCGTTGACTTGATGCTAATTCATATGTTTCGCATGGATTTGAAGCTAACTCGTTTGTTTCGCAGGCAGTTGAAGCTGAATCATGTATATCAAAAGTATTTGAAGCTAAACTATTCGTTTCGCATGGATTCGAAGATAAGCCTTCCACTTCGTATTGATTTGAAGCTAAATCATGTGTTCCGCATGGATTTGAAGCTAACTCGTTTGTTTCGCTAGCAGTTGAAGCTGAATCATGTATATCACAAGTATTTGCGGCTAAACCATTTGTTTCGCATGGATTCGAAGGTAACCCTTCTACTTCGCATTGATTTTAATCTAAATCATGTGTTTCGCATGGATTTGAAGCTAACTCGTTTGTTTCGCATGCTGTTGAAGCTAAATCATGTATATCACAAGTATTTGAAGCTAAACCATTTGTTTCGCATGGATTCGAAGATAAGCCTCCTACTTCGCATTGATTTGAAGCTAAATCATGTGTTCGCATGGATTTGAAGCTAACTCGTTTGCTTCGCATGGTGTTGAAGCTAAATCAAGTGTATCACAAGTATTTGAAGCTAAACCATTTGTTTCGCATGGATTCGAAGATAAGCCTACCACTTCGCATTGATTTGAAGCTAAATCATTTGTTTCGCATGGATTTGAATCTAACTCGTTTGTTTCGCATGCTGTTGAAGCTAAATCATGTATATCACAAGTATTTGAAGCTAAACCATTTGTTTCGCATGGATTCGAAGATAAGCCTCCTACTTCGCATTGATTTGAAGCTAAATCATGTGTTCGCATGGATTTGAAGCTAACTCGTTTGCTTCGCATGCTGTTGAAGCTAAATCAAGTGTATCACAAGTATTTGAAGCTAAACCATTTGTTTCGCATGGATTCGAAGATAAGCCTACCACTTCGCATTGATTTGAAGCTAAATCATGTGTTCCGCATGGATTTGAAGCTAACTCGTTTGTTTCGCATGCAGTTGAAGCTGAATCATGTATATCACAAGTATTTGCGGCTAAACCATTTGTTTCGCATGGATTCGAAGGTAACACTTCTACTTCGCATTGAGTTGAAGCTAAATCATGCGTTTCGCATGGATTTGAAGCTAACTCGTTTGTTCCGCATTCTGTTGAAGCTAAATCATGCATATCACAAGTATTTGAAGCTAAACCATTTGTTTCGCATGGATTCCAAGATAAGCCTCCTACTTCGCATTGATTTGAAGCTAAATCATGTGTTCGCATGGATTTGAAGCTACCTCGTTTGTTTCGCATGCTGTTAAAGCTAAATCATGTATATCACAAGTATTTGAACCTAAACCATTTGCTTCGCATGGATTCGAAGATCAGCCTTCTACTTCGCATTGATTAGATGCTAAATCATGTGTTTCGCATGGGTTTGAAGCTAACTCGTTTGTTTCGCCTGCATTTGAATCTAAATCATGCACATCACAAGTATTTGAAGCTGAACCACTTGTTTCGCATGGATTTGAAGATAAGCCTTCTACTTCGCATTGATTTGAAGCTACATCATGTGTTTCGCTTGGATTTGAGACTAACTAGTTTGTTTCGCAAGGCAGTTGAAGCTAAATCATGTATATCACAATTATTTGAAGCTAAACCATTTGATTCGCATGGATTTCAAAATAAGCCTTCTACTTCGCATTGATTTGAAGCTAAATCATGCATTGCGCATGGAGTTGAAGCTAACTCGTTTGTTTCGCAGGCTGTTGAATCTAAATCATGTATATCGCAAGAATCTGAAGCTAAACCATTTGATTCGCATGTATTTGAAGCTAAGCCTTCTACTTCGCATTGATTTTAATCTAAATTATGTGTTTCGCATGGATTTGAAGCTAACTCGTTTTTTTCTCATGCTGTTGAAGCTAAATCATGTATATCACAAGTATTTGAAGCTATATCATATGTTTCGCATGGATTCGAAGATAACCCTTCTAATTCGCATTGATTTGAAGCTAAATCATGTGTTCGCATGGATTTGAAGCTAACTCGTTTGCTTCGCATGCTGTTGAAGCTAAATCAAGTGTATCACAAGTATTTGAATCTAAACAATTTGTTTCGCATTGATTCGAAAATCAGCCTTCTACTTCGCATTGATTAGATTGTAAATCATGTGTTTCGCATGGATTTGAAGCTAACTCGTTTGTTTCGCATGCTGTTGAAGCTAAATCATGTATATCACAAGTATTTGAAGCTATATCATATGTTTCGCATGGATTCGAAGATAACCCTTCTAATTCGCATTGATTTGAAGCTAAATCATGTGTTTCGCATGGATTTGAAGCTAATTCCTTTGTTTCGCATGCTGTTGAAGCTAAGTCATGTATATCACAAGTATTTGAAGCTAAACCATTTGTTTCGCATGGATTCGAAGATAAGCCTTCCACTTCGCATTCATTTGAAGCTAAATCATGTGTTCCGCATGGATTTGAAGCTAACTCGTTTGTTTCGCATGCAGTTGAAGCTGAATCATGTATATCACAAGTATTTGCGGCTAAACCATTTGTTTCGCATGGATTCGAAGGTAACACTTCTACTTCGCATTGATTTGAAGCTAAATCATGCGTTTCGCATGGATTTGAAGCTAACTCGTTTGTTCCGCATTCTGTTGAAGCTAAATCATGCATATCACAAGTATTTGAAGCTAAACCATTTGTTTCGCATGGATTCGAAGATAAGCCTCCTACTTCGCATTGATTTGAAGCTAAATCATGTGTTCGCATGGATTTGAAGCTACCTCGTTTGTTTCGCATGCTGTTAAAGCTAAATCATGTATATCACAAGTATTTGAAGCTAAACCATTTGCTTCGCATGGATTCGAAGATCAGCCTTCTACTTCGCATTGATTAGATGCTAAATCAAGTGTTTCGCATGGGTTTGAAGCTAACTCGTTTGTTTCGCCTGCATTTGAAGCCATATCACTTATATTTTCAAGTATGTGAAGCTAAATCATTCGTTTTGCATGGATTTGAAGCTAAGCCATCAACTTCGCGTTGACTTGATGCTAATTCATATGTTTCGCATGGATTTGAAGCTAACTCGTTTGTTTCGCAGGCAGTTGAAGCTGAATCATGTATATCAAAAGTATTTGAAGCTAAACTATTCGTTTCGCATGGATTCGAAGATAAGCCTTCCACTTCGTATTGATTTGAAGCTAAATCATGTGTTCCGCATGGATTTGAAGCTAACTCGTTTGTTTCGCTAGCAGTTGAAGCTGAATCATGTATATCACAAGTATTTGCGGCTAAACCATTTGTTTCGCATGGATTCGAAGGTAACCCTTCTACTTCGCATTGATTTTAATCTAAATCATGTGTTTCGCATGGATTTGAAGCTAACTCGTTTGTTTCGCATGCTGTTGAAGCTAAATCATGTATATCACAAGTATTTGAAGCTAAACCATTTGTTTCGCATGGATTCGAAGATAAGCCTCCTACTTCGCATTGATTTGAAGCTAAATCATGTGTTCGCATGGATTTGAAGCTAACTCGTTTGCTTCGCATGGTGTTGAAGCTAAATCAAGTGTATCACAAGTATTTGAAGCTAAACCATTTGTTTCGCATGGATTCGAAGATAAGCCTACCACCTCGCATTGATTTGAAGCTAAATCATTTGTTTCGCATGGATTTGAATCTAACTCGTTTGTTTCGCATGCTGTTGAAGCTAAATCATGTATATCACAAGTATTTGAAGCTAAACCATTTGTTTCGCATGGATTCGAAGATAAGCCTCCTACTTCGCATTGATTTGAAGCTAAATCATGTGTTCGCATGGATTTGAAGCTAACTCGTTTGCTTCGCATGCTGTTGAAGCTAAATCAAGTGTATCACAAGTATTTGAAGCTAAACCATTTGTTTCGCATGGATTCGAAGATAAGCCTACCACTTCGCATTGATTTGAAGCTAAATCATGTGTTCCGCATGGATTTGAAGCTGACTCGTTTGTTTCGCATGCAGTTGAAGCTGAATCATGTATATCACAAGTATTTGCGGCTAAACCATTTGTTTCGCATGGATTCGAAGGTAACCCTTCTACTTCGCATTGATTTGAAGCTAAATCATGTGTTTCGCATGGATTTGAATCTAACTCGTTTGTTTCGCATGCTGTTGAAACTAAATCATGTATATCACAAGTATTTGAAGCTAAACCATTTGCTTCGCATGGATTCGAAGATCAGCCTTCTACTTCGCATTGATTAGATGCTAAATCATGTGTTTCGCATGGGTTTGAAGCTAACTCGTTTGTTTCGCCTGCATTTGAAGCCATATCACTTATATTTTCAAGTATGTGAAGCTAAATCATTCGTTTTGCATGGATTTGAAGCTAAGCCATCAACTTCGCGTTGACTTGATACTAATTCATGTGTTTCGCATGGATTTGAAGCTAACTCGTTTGTTTCGCAGGCAGTTGAAGCTGAATCATGTATATCAAAAGTATTTGAAGCTAAACTATTCGTTTCGCATGGATTCGAAGATAAGCCTTCCACTTCGTATTGATTTGAAGCTAAATCATGTGTTCCGCATGGATTTGAAGCTGACTCGTTTGTTTCGCTAGCAGTTGAAGCTGAATCATGTATATCACAAGTATTTGCGGCTAAACCATTTGTTTCGCATGGATTCGAAGGTAACCCTTCTACTTCGCATTGATTTTAATCTAAATCATGTGTTTCGCATGGATTTGAAGCTAACTCGTTTGTTTCGCATGCTGTTGAAGCTAAATCATGTATTTCACTAGTATTTGAAGCTAAACCATTTGTTTCGCATGGATTCGAAGATAAGCCTCCTACTTCGCATTGATTTGAAGCTAAATCATGTGTTCGCATGGATTTGAAGCTAACTCGTTTGCTTCGCATGCTGTTGAAGCTAAATCAAGTGTATCACAAGTATTTGAAGCTAAACCATTTGTTTCGCATGGATTCGAAGATAAGCCTACCACTTCGCATTGATTTGAAGCTAAATCATGTGTTCCGCATGGATTTGAAGCTGACTCGTTTGTTTCGCATGCAGTTGAAGCTGAATCATGTATATCACAAGTATTTGCGGCTAAACCATTTGTTTCGCATGGATTCGAAGGTAACCCTTCTACTTTGCATTGATTTGTAGCTAAATCATGTGTTTCGCATGGATTTGAATCTAACTCGTTTGTTTCGCATGCTGTTGAAACTAAATCATGTATATCACAAGTATTTGAAGCGAAACCATTTGCTTCGCATGGATTCGAAAATCAGCCTTCTACTTCGCATTGATTAGATGCTAAATCATGTGTTTCGCATGGGTTTGAAGCTAACTCGTTTGTTTCGCCTGCATTTGAAGCCATATCACTTATATTTTCAAGTATGTGAAGCTAAATCATTCGTTTTGCATGGATTTGAAGCTAAGCCATCAACTTCGCGTTGACTTGATGCTTATTCATGTGTTTCGCATGGATTTGAAGGTAACTCGTTTGTTTCGCAGGCAGTTGAAGCTGAATCATGTATATCAAAAGTATTTGAAGCTAAACTATTCGTTTCGCATCGATTCGAAGATAAGCCTTCCACTTCGCATTGATTTGAAGCTAAATCATGTGTTCCGCATGGATTTGAAGCTGACTCGTTTGTTTCGCATGCAGTTGAAGCTGAATCATGTATATCACAAGTATTTGCGGCTAAACCATTTGTTTCGCATGGATTCGAAGTTAACACTTCTACTTCGCATTGATTTTAATCTAAATTATGTGTTTCGCATGGATTTGAAGCTAACTCGTTTTTTTCTCATGCTGTTGAAGCTAAATCATGTATATCACAAGTATTTGAAGCTATATCATATGTTTCGCATGGATTCGAAGATAACCCTTCTAATTCGCATTGATTTGAAGCTAAATCATGTGTTTCGCATGGATTTGAAGCTAATTCCTTTGTTTCGCATGCTGTTGAAGCTAAGTCATGTATATCACAAGTATTTGAAGCTAAACCATTTGTTTCGCATGGATTCGAAGATAAGCCTTCCACTTCGCATTCATTTGAAGCTAAATCACGTGTTCCGCATGGATTTGAAGCTAACTCGTTTGTTTCGCATGCAGTTGAAGCTGAATCATGTATATCACAAGTATTTGCGGCTAAACCATTTGTTTCGCATGGATTCGAAGGTAACACTTCTACTTCGCATTGATTTGAAGCTAAATCATGCGTTTCGCATGGATTTGAAGCTAACTCGTTTGTTCCGCATTCTGTTGAAGCTAAATCATGCATATCACAAGTATTTGAAGCTAAACCATTTGTTTCGCATGGATTCCAAGATAAGCCTCCTACTTCGCATTGATTTGAAGCTAAATCATGTGTTCGCATGGATTTGAAGCTACCTCGTTTGTTTCGCATGCTGTTAAAGCTATATCATGTATATCACAAGTATTTGAACCTAAACCATTTGCTTCGCATGGATTCGAAGATCAGCCTTCTACTTCGCATTGATTAGATGCTAAATCATGTGTTTCGCATGGGTTTGAAGCTAACTCGTTTGTTTCGCCTGCATTTGAATCTAAATCATGCACATCACAAGTATTTGAAGCTGAACCACTTGTTTCGCATGGATTTGAAGATAAGCCTTCTACTTCGCATTGATTTGAAGCTACATCATGTGTTTCGCTTGGATTTGAGACTAACTAGTTTGTTTCGCAAGGCAGTTGAAGCTAAATCATGTATATCACAATTATTTGAAGCTAAACCATTTGATTCGCATGGATTTCAAAATAAGCCTTCTACTTCGCATTGATTTGAAGCTAAATCATGCATTGCGCATGGAGTTGAAGCTAACTCGTTTGTTTCGCAGGCTGTTGAATCTAAATCATGTATATCGCAAGAATCTGAAGCTAAACCATTTGATTCGCATGTATTTGAAGCTAAGCCTTCTACTTCGCATTGATTTTAATCTAAATTATGTGTTTCGCATGGATTTGAAGCTAACTCGTTTTTTTCTCATGCTGTTGAAGCTAAATCATGTATATCACAAGTATTTGAAGCTATATCATATGTTTCGCATGGATTCGAAGATAACCCTTCTAATTCGCATTGATTTGAAGCTAAATCATGTGTTCGCATGGATTTGAAGCTAACTCGTTTGCTTCGCATGCTGTTGAAGCTAAATCAAGTGTATCACAAGTATTTGAATCTAAACAATTTGTTTCGCATTGATTCGAAAATCAGCCTTCTACTTCGCATTGATTAGATTGTAAATCATGTGTTTCGCATGGATTTGAAGCTAACTCGTTTGTTTCGCATGCTGTTGAAGCTAAATCATGTATATCACAAGTATTTGAAGCTATATCATATGTTTCGCATGGATTCGAAGATAACCCTTCTAATTCGCATTGATTTGAAGCTAAATCATGTGTTTCGCATGGATTTGAAGCTAATTCCTTTGTTTCGCATGCTGTTGAAGCTAAGTCATGTATATCACAAGTATTTGAAGCTAAACCATTTGTTTCGCATGGATTCGAAGATAAGCCTTCCACTTCGCATTCATTTGAAGCTAAATCATGTGTTCCGCATGGATTTGAAGCTAACTCGTTTGTTTCGCATGCAGTTGAAGCTGAATCATGTATATCACAAGTATTTGCGGCTAAACCATTTGTTTCGCATGGATTCGAAGGTAACACTTCTACTTCGCATTGATTTGAAGCTAAATCATGCGTTTCGCATGGATTTGAAGCTAACTCGTTTGTTCCGCATTCTGTTGAAGCTAAATCATGCATATCACAAGTATTTGAAGCTAAACCATTTGTTTCGCATGGATTCGAAGATAAGCCTCCTACTTCGCATTGATTTGAAGCTAAATCATGTGTTCGCATGGATTTGAAGCTACCTCGTTTGTTTCGCATGCTGTTAAAGCTAAATCATGTATATCACAAGTATTTGAAGCTAAACCATTTGCTTCGCATGGATTCGAAGATCAGCCTTCTACTTCGCATTGATTAGATGCTAAATCAAGTGTTTCGCATGGGTTTGAAGCTAACTCGTTTGTTTCGCCTGCATTTGAAGCCATATCACTTATATTTTCAAGTATGTGAAGCTAAATCATTCGTTTTGCATGGATTTGAAGCTAAGCCATCAACTTCGCGTTGACTTGATGCTAATTCATATGTTTCGCATGGATTTGAAGCTAACTCGTTTGTTTCGCAGGCAGTTGAAGCTGAATCATGTATATCAAAAGTATTTGAAGCTAAACTATTCGTTTCGCATGGATTCGAAGATAAGCCTTCCACTTCGTATTGATTTGAAGCTAAATCATGTGTTCCGCATGGATTTGAAGCTAACTCGTTTGTTTCGCTAGCAGTTGAAGCTGAATCATGTATATCACAAGTATTTGCGGCTAAACCATTTGTTTCGCATGGATTCGAAGGTAACCCTTCTACTTCGCATTGATTTTAATCTAAATCATGTGTTTCGCATGGATTTGAAGCTAACTCGTTTGTTTCGCATGCTGTTGAAGCTAAATCATGTATATCACAAGTATTTGAAGCTAAACCATTTGTTTCGCATGGATTCGAAGATAAGCCTCCTACTTCGCATTGATTTGAAGCTAAATCATGTGTTCGCATGGATTTGAAGCTAACTCGTTTGCTTCGCATGGTGTTGAAGCTAAATCAAGTGTATCACAAGTATTTGAAGCTAAACCATTTGTTTCGCATGGATTCGAAGATAAGCCTACCACCTCGCATTGATTTGAAGCTAAATCATTTGTTTCGCATGGATTTGAATCTAACTCGTTTGTTTCGCATGCAGTTGAAGCTGAATCATGTATATCACAAGTATTTGCGGCTAAACCATTTGTTTCGCATGGATTCGAAGGTAACCCTTCTACTTCGCATTGATTTGAAGCTAAATCATGTGTTTCGCATGGATTTGAATCTAACTCGTTTGTTTCGCATGCTGTTGAAACTAAATCATGTATATCACAAGTATTTGAAGCGAAACCATTTGCTTCGCATGGATTCGAAAATCAGCCTTCTACTTCGCATTGATTAGATGCTAAATCATGTGTTTCGCATGGGTTTGAAGCTAACTCGTTTGTTTCGCCTGCATTTGAAGCCATATCATTTATATTTTCAAGTATGTGAGGCTAAATCATTCGTTTTGCATGGATTTGAAGCTAAGCCATCAACTTCGCGTTGACTTGATGCTAATTCATGTGTTTCGCATGGATTTGAAGCTAACTCGTTTGTTTCGCAGGCAGTTGAAGCTGAATCATGTATATCAAAAGTATTTGAAGCTAAACTATTCGTTTCGCATGGATTCGAATATAAGACTTCCACTTCGCATTGATTTGAAGCTAAATCATGTGTTCCGCATGGATTTGAAGCTAACTCGTTTGTTTCGCATGCTGTTGAAGCTAAGTCATGTATATCACAAGTATTTCAAGCTAAACCATTTGTTTCGCATGGATTCGAAGGTAACCCTTCTACTTCGCATTGATTTGAAGCTAAATCATGTGTTCCGCATGGATTCGAAGCTAACTCGATTGTTTCGCATGCAGTGGAAGCTGAATCATGTATATCACAAGTATTTGCGGCTAAACCATTTGTTTCGCATGGATTCGAAGGTAACACTTCTACTTCGCATTGATTTGAAGCTAAATCATTCGTTTCGCATGGATTCGAAGATAACCCTTCTAATTCGCATTGATTTGAAGCTAAATCATGTGTTTCGCATGGATTTGAAGCTAACTCGTTTGTTTCGCATGCTGTTGAAGCTAAGTCATGTATATCACAAGTATTTCAAGCTAAACCATTTGTTTCGCATGGATTCGAAGGTAACCCTTCTACTTCGCATTGATTTGAAGCTAAATCATGTGTTCCGCATGGATTTGAAGCTAACTCGTTTGTTTCGCATGCAGTTGAAGCTGAATCATGTATATCACAAGTATTTGCGGCTAAACCATTTGTTTCGCATGGATTCGAAGGTAACACTTCTACTTCGCATTGATTTGAAGCTAAATCATGCGTTTCGCATGGATTTGAAGCTAACTCGTTTGTTTCGCATTCTGTTGAAGCTAAATCATGCATATCACAAGTATTTGAAGCTAAACCATTTGTTTCGCATGGATTCGAAGATAAGCCTCCTACTTCGCATTGATTTGAAGCTAAATCATGTGTTCGCATGGATTTGAAGCTACCTCGTTTGTTTCGCATGCTGTTAAAGCTAAATCATGTATATCACAAGTATTTGCAGCTAAACCATTTGCTTCGCATGGATTCGAAGGTCAGCCTTCTACTTCGCATTGATTAGATGCTAAATCATGTGTTTCGCATGGGTTTGAAGCTAACTCGTTTGTTTCGCCTGCATTTGAAGCCATATCACTTATATTTTCAAGTATGTGAAGCTAAATCATTCGTTTTGCATGGATTTGAAGCTAAGCCATCAACTTCGCGTTGACGTGATGATAATTCATGTGTTTCGCATGGATTTGAAGCTAACTCGTTTGTTTAGCATGCAGTTGAAGCTGAATCATGTATATCAAAAGTATTTGAAGCTAAACTATTCGTTTCGCATGGATTCGAAGATAAGCCTTCTACTTCGCATTGATTTTAATCTAAATCATGTGTTTCGCATGGATCTGAAGATAACTCGTTTGTTTCGCATGCTGTTGAATCTAAATCATGTATATCACAAGTATTTGAAGCTATATCATATGTTTCGCATGGATTCGAAGATAACCCTTCTAATTCGCATTGATTTGAAGCTAAATCATGTGTTTCGCATGGATTTGAAGCTAACTCGTTTGTTTCGCATGCTGTTGAAGCTAAGTCATGTATATCACAAGTATTTCAAGCTAAACCATTTGTTTCGCATGGATTCGAAGGTAACCCTTCTACTTCGCATTGATTTGAAGCTAAATCATGTGTTCCGCATGGATTCGAAGCTAACTCGATTGTTTCGCATGCAGTGGAAGCTGAATCATGTATATCACAAGTATTTGCGGCTAAACCATTTGTTTCGCATGGATTCGAAGGTAACACTTCTACTTCGCATTGATTTGAAGCTAAATCATTCGTTTCGCATGGATTCGAAGATAAGCCTTCCACTTCGCATTGATTTGAAGATAAATCATGTGTTCGCATGGATTTGAAGCTACCTCGTTTGTTTCGCATGCTGTTAAAGCTAAGTCATGTATATCACAAGTATTTGCGGCTAAACCATTTGTTTGGCATGGATTCGAAGGTAACCCTTCTACTTCGCATTGATTTGAAGCTAAATCATGTGTTTCGCATGGATTTGAATCTAACTCGTTTGTTTCGCATGCTGTTGAAACTAAATCATGTATATCACAAGTATTTGAAGCTAAACCATTTGCTTCGCATGGATTCGAAGATCAGCCTTCTACTTCGCATTGATTAGATGCTAAATCATGTGTTTCGCATGGGTTTGAAGCTAACTCGTTTGTTTCGCCTGCATTTGAAGCCATATCACTTATATTTTCAAGTATGTGAAGCTAAATCATTCGTTTTGCATGGATTTGAAGCTAAGCCATCAACTTCGCGTTGACTTGATACTAATTCATGTGTTTCGCATGGATTTGAAGCTAACTCGTTTGTTTCGCAGGCAGTTGAAGCTGAATCATGTATATCAAAAGTATTTGAAGCTAAACTATTCGTTTCGCATGGATTCGAAGATAAGCCTTCCACTTCGTATTGATTTGAAGCTAAATCATGTGTTCCGCATGGATTTGAAGCTGACTCGTTTGTTTCGCTAGCAGTTGAAGCTGAATCATGTATATCACAAGTATTTGCGGCTAAACCATTTGTTTCGCATGGATTCGAAGGTAACCCTTCTACTTCGCATTGATTTTAATCTAAATCATGTGTTTCGCATGGATTTGAAGCTAACTCGTTTGTTTCGCATGCTGTTGAAGCTAAATCATGTATATCACAAGTATTTGAAGCTAAACCATTTGTTTCGCATGGATTCGAAGATAAGCCTCCTACTTCGCATTGATTTGAAGCTAAATCATGTGTTCGCATGGATTTGAAGCTAACTCGTTTGCTTCGCATGCTGTTGAAGCTAAATCAAGTGTATCACAAGTATTTGAAGCTAAACCATTTGTTTCGCATGGATTCGAAGATAAGCCTACCACTTCGCATTGATTTGAAGCTAAATCATGTGTTCCGCATGGATTTGAAGCTGACTCGTTTGTTTCGCATGCAGTTGAAGCTGAATCATGTATATCACAAGTATTTGCGGCTAAACCATTTGTTTCGCATGGATTCGAAGGTAACCCTTCTACTTTGCATTGATTTGAAGCTAAATCATGTGTTTCGCATGGATTTGAATCTAACTCGTTTGTTTCGCATGCTGTTGAAACTAAATCATGTATATCACAAGTATTTGAGGCGAAACCATTTGCTTCGCATGGATTCGAAAATCAGCCTTCTACTTCGCATTGATTAGATGCTAAATCATGTGTTTCGCATGGGTTTGAAGCTAACTCGTTTGTTTCGCCTGCATTTGAAGCCATATCACTTATATTTTCAAGTATGTGAAGCTAAATCATTCGTTTTGCATGGATTTGAAGCTAAGCCATCAACTTCGCGTTGACTTGATGCTTATTCATGTGTTTCGCATGGATTTGAAGGTAACTCGTTTGTTTCGCAGGCAGTTGAAGCTGAATCATGTATATCAAAAGTATTTGAAGCTAAACTATTCGTTTCGCATCGATTCGAAGATAAGCCTTCCACTTCGCATTGATTTGAAGCTAAATCATGTGTTCCGCATGGATTTGAAGCTGACTCGTTTGTTTCGCATGCAGTTGAAGCTGAATCATGTATATCACAAGTATTTGCGGCTAAACCATTTGTTTCGCATGGATTCGAAGTTAACACTTCTACTTCGCATTGATTTTAATCTAAATTATGTGTTTCGCATGGATTTGAAGCTAACTCGTTTTTTTCTCATGCTGTTGAAGCTAAATCATGTATATCACAAGTATTTGAAGCTATATCATATGTTTCGCATGGATTCGAAGATAACCCTTCTAATTCGCATTGATTTGAAGCTAAATCTTGTGTTTCGCATGGATTTGAAGCTAATTCCTTTGTTTCGCATGCTGTTGAAGCTAAGTCATGTATATCACAAGTATTTGAAGCTAAACCATTTGTTTCGCATGGATTCGAAGATAAGCCTTCCACTTCGCATTCATTTGAAGCTAAATCACGTGTTCCGCATGGATTTGAAGCTAACTCGTTTGTTTCGCATGCAGTTGAAGCTGAATCATGTATATCACAAGTATTTGCGGCTAAACCATTTGTTTCGCATGGATTCGAAGGTAACACTTCTACTTCGCATTGATTTGAAGCTAAATCATGCGTTTCGCATGGATTTGAAGCTAACTCGTTTGTTCCGCATTCTGTTGAAGCTAAATCATGCATATCACAAGTATTTGAAGCTAAACCATTTGTTTCGCATGGATTCCAAGATAAGCCTCCTACTTCGCATTGATTTGAAGCTAAATCATGTGTTCGCATGGATTTGAAGCTACCTCGTTTGTTTCGCATGCTGTTAAAGCTAAATCATGTATATCACAAGTATTTGAACCTAAACCATTTGCTTCGCATGGATTCGAAGATCAGCCTTCTACTTCGCATTGATTAGATGCTAAATCATGTGTTTCGCATGGGTTTGAAGCTAACTCGTTTGTTTCGCCTGCATTTGAATCTAAATCATGCACATCACAAGTATTTGAAGCTGAACCACTTGTTTCGCATGGATTTGAAGATAAGCCTTCTACTTCGCATTGATTTGAAGCTACATCATGTGTTTCGCTTGGATTTGAGACTAACTAGTTTGTTTCGCAAGGCAGTTGAAGCTAAATCATGTATATCACAATTATTTGAAGCTAAACCATTTGATTCGCATGGATTTCAAAATAAGCCTTCTACTTCGCATTGATTTGAAGCTAAATCATGCATTGCGCATGGAGTTGAAGCTAACTCGTTTGTTTCGCAGGCTGTTGAATCTAAATCATGTATATCGCAAGAATCTGAAGCTAAACCATTTGATTCGCATGTATTTGAAGCTAAGCCTTCTACTTCGCATTGATTTTAATCTAAATTATGTGTTTCGCATGGATTTGAAGCTAACTCGTTTTTTTCTCATGCTGTTGAAGCTAAATCATGTATATCACAAGTATTTGAAGCTATATCATATGTTTCGCATGGATTCGAAGATAACCCTTCTAATTCGCATTGATTTGAAGCTAAATCATGTGTTCGCATGGATTTGAAGCTAACTCGTTTGCTTCGCATGCTGTTGAAGCTAAATCAAGTGTATCACAAGTATTTGAATCTAAACAATTTGTTTCGCATTGATTCGAAAATCAGCCTTCTACTTCGCATTGATTAGATTGTAAATCATGTGTTTCGCATGGATTTGAAGCTAACTCGTTTGTTTCGCATGCTGTTGAAGCTAAATCATGTATATCACAAGTATTTGAAGCTATATCATATGTTTCGCATGGATTCGAAGATAACCCTTCTAATTCGCATTGATTTGAAGCTAAATCATGCGTTTCGCATGGATTTGAAGCTAACTCGTTTGTTCCGCATTCTGTTGAAGCTAAATCATGCATATCACAAGTATTTGAAGCTAAACCATTTGTTACGCATGGATTCGAAGATAAGCCTCCTACTTCGCATTGATTTGAAGCTAAATCATGTGTTCGCATGGATTTGAAGCTACCTCGTTTGTTTCGCATGCTGTTAAAGCTAAATCATGTATATCACAAGTATTTGAAGCTAAACCATTTGCTTCGCATGGATTCGAAGATCAGCCTTCTACTTCGCATTGATTAGATGCTAAATCAAGTGTTTCGCATGGGTTTGAAGCTAACTCGTTTGTTTCGCCTGCATTTGAAGCCATATCACTTATATTTTCAAGTATGTGAAGCTAAATCATTCGTTTTGCATGGATTTGAAGCTAAGCCATCAACTTCGCGTTGACTTGATGCTAATTCATATGTTTCGCATGGATTTGAAGCTAACTCGTTTGTTTCGCAGGCAGTTGAAGCTGAATCATGTATATCAAAAGTATTTGAAGCTAAACTATTCGTTTCGCATGGATTCGAAGATAAGCCTTCTACTTCGCATTGATTTTAATCTAAATCATGTGTTTCGCATGGATCTGAAGATAACTCGTTTGCTTCGCATGCTGTTGAAGCTAAATCAAGTGTATCACAAGTATTTGAAGCTAAACCATTTGTTTCGCATGGATTCGAAGATAAGCCTACCACTTCGCATTGATTTGAAGCTAAATCATGTGTTCCGCATGGATTTGAAGCTGACTCGTTTGTTTCGCATGCAGTTGAAGCTGAATCATGTATATCACAAGTATTTGCGGCTAAACCATTTGTTTCGCATGGATTCGAAGGTAACCCTTCTACTTCGCATTGATTTGAAGCTAAATCATGTGTTTCGCATGGATTTGAATCTAACTCGTTTGTTTCGCATGCTGTTGAAACTAAATCATGTATATCACAAGTATTTGAAGCGAAACCATTTGCTTCGCATGGATTCGAAAATCAGCCTTCTACTTCGCATTGATTAGATGCTAAATCATGTGTTTCGCATGGGTTTGAAGCTAACTCGTTTGTTTCGCCTGCATTTGAAGCCATATCATTTATATTTTCAAGTATGTGAGGCTAAATCATTCGTTTTGCATGGATTTGAAGCTAAGCCATCAACTTCGCGTTGACTTGATGCTAATTCATGTGTTTCGCATGGATTTGAAGCTAACTCGTTTGTTTCGCAGGCAGTTGAAGCTGAATCATGTATATCAAAAGTATTTGAAGCTAAACTATTCGTTTCGCATGGATTCGAATATAAGCCTTCCACTTCGCATTGATTTGAAGCTAAATCATGTGTTCCGCATGGATTTGAAGCTAACTCGTTTGTTTCGCATGCTGTTGAAGCTAAGTCATGTATATCACAAGTATTTCAAGCTAAACCATTTGTTTCGCATGGATTCGAAGGTAACCCTTCTACTTCGCATTGATTTGAAGCTAAATCATGTGTTCCGCATGGATTCGAATCTAACTCGATTGTTTCGCATGCAGTGGAAGCTGAATCATGTATATCACAAGTATTTGCGGCTAAACCATTTGTTTCGCATGGATTCGAAGGTAACACTTCTACTTCGCATTGATTTGAAGCTAAATCATTCGTTTCGCATGGATTCGAAGATAACCCTTCTAATTCGCATTGATTTGAAGCTAAATCATGTGTTTCGCATGGATTTGAAGCTAACTCGTTTGTTTCGCATGCTGTTGAAGCTAAGTCATGTATATCACAAGTATTTCAAGCTAAACCATTTGTTTCGCATGGATTCGAAGGTAACCCTTCTACTTCGCATTGATTTGAAGCTAAATCATGTGTTCCGCATGGATTTGAAGCTAACTCGTTTGTTTCGCATGCAGTTGAAGCTGAATCATGTATATCACAAGTATTTGCGGCTAAACCATTTGTTTCGCATGGATTCGAAGGTAACACTTCTACTTCGCATTGATTTGAAGCTAAATCATGCGTTTCGCATGGATTTGAAGCTAACTCGTTTGTTTCGCATTCTGTTGAAGCTAAATCATGCATATCACAAGTATTTGAAGCTAAACCATTTGTTTCGCATGGATTCGAAGATAAGCCTCCTACTTCGCATTGATTTGAAGCTAAATCATGTGTTCGCATGGATTTGAAGCTACCTCGTTTGTTTCGCATGCTGTTAAAGCTAAATCATGTATATCACAAGTATTTGCAGCTAAACCATTTGCTTCGCATGGATTCGAAGGTCAGCCTTCTACTTCGCATTGATTAGATGCTAAATCATGTGTTTCGCATGGGTTTGAAGCTAACTCGTTTGTTTCGCCTGCATTTGAAGCCATATCACTTATATTTTCAAGTATGTGAAGCTAAATCATTCGTTTTGCATGGATTTGAAGCTAAGCCATCAACTTCGCGTTGACGTGATGATAATTCATGTGTTTCGCATGGATTTGAAGCTAACTCGTTTGTTTAGCATGCAGTTGAAGCTGAATCATGTATATCAAAAGTATTTGAAGCTAAACTATTCGTTTCGCATGGATTCGAAGATAAGCCTTCTACTTCGCATTGATTTTAATCTAAATCATGTGTTTCGCATGGATCTGAAGATAACTCGTTTGTTTCGCATGCTGTTGAAGCTAAATCATGTATATCACAAGTATTTGAAGCTATATCATATGTTTCGCATGGATTCGAAGATAACCCTTCTAATTCGCATTGATTTGAAGCTAAATCATGTGTTTCGCATGGATTTGAAGCTAACTCGTTTGTTTCGCATGCTGTTGAAGCTAAGTCATGTATATCACAAGTATTTCAAGCTAAACCATTTGTTTCGCATGGATTCGAAGGTAACCCTTCTACTTCGCATTGATTTGAAGCTAAATCATGTGTTCCGCATGGATTCGAAGCTAACTCGATTGTTTCGCATGCAGTGGAAGCTGAATCATGTATATCACAAGTATTTGCGGCTAAACCATTTGTTTCGCATGGATTCGAAGGTAACACTTCTACTTCGCATTGATTTGAAGCTAAATCATTCGTTTCGCATGGATTCGAAGATAAGCCTTCCACTTCGCATTGATTTGAAGATAAATCATGTGTTCGCATGGATTTGAAGCTACCTCGTTTGTTTCGCATGCTGTTAAAGCTAAGTCATGTATATCACAAGTATTTGCGGCTAAACCATTTGTTTGGCATGGATTCGAAGGTAACCCTTCTACTTCGCATTGATTTGAAGCTAAATCATGTGTTTCGCATGGATTTGAATCTAACTCGTTTGTTTCGCATGCTGTTGAAACTAAATCATGTATATCACAAGTATTTGAAGCTAAACCATTTGCTTCGCATGGATTCGAAGATCAGCCTTCTACTTCGCATTGATTAGATGCTAAATCATGTGTTTCGCATGGGTTTGAAGCTAACTCGTTTGTTTCGCCTGCATTTGAAGCCATATCACTTATATTTTCAAGTATGTGAAGCTAAATCATTCGTTTTGCATGGATTTGAAGCTAAGCCATCAACTTCGCGTTGACTTGATACTAATTCATGTGTTTCGCATGGATTTGAAGCTAACTCGTTTGTTTCGCAGGCAGTTGAAGCTGAATCATGTATATCAAAAGTATTTGAAGCTAAACTATTCGTTTCGCATGGATTCGAAGATAAGCCTTCCACTTCGTATTGATTTGAAGCTAAATCATGTGTTCCGCATGGATTTGAAGCTGACTCGTTTGTTTCGCTAGCAGTTGAAGCTGAATCATGTATATCACAAGTATTTGCGGCTAAACCATTTGTTTCGCATGGATTCGAAGGTAACCCTTCTACTTCGCATTGATTTTAATCTAAATCATGTGTTTCGCATGGATTTGAAGCTAACTCGTTTGTTTCGCATGCTGTTGAAGCTAAATCATGTATATCACAAGTATTTGAAGCTAAACCATTTGTTTCGCATGGATTCGAAGATAAGCCTCCTACTTCGCATTGATTTGAAGCTAAATCATGTGTTCGCATGGATTTGAAGCTAACTCGTTTGCTTCGCATGCTGTTGAAGCTAAATCAAGTGTATCACAAGTATTTGAAGCTAAACCATTTGTTTCGCATGGATTCGAAGATAAGCCTACCACTTCGCATTGATTTGAAGCTAAATCATGTGTTCCGCATGGATTTGAAGCTACCTCGTTTGTTTCGCATGCTGTTAAAGCTAAGTCATGTATATCACAAGTATTTGAAGCTATATCATATGTTTCGCATGGATTCGAAGGTAACCCTTCTACTTTGCATTGATTTGAAGCTAAATCATGTGTTTCGCATGGATTTGAATCTAACTCGTTTGTTTCGCATGCTGTTGAAACTAAATCATGTATATCACAAGTATTTGAAGCGAAACCATTTGCTTCGCATGGATTCGAAAATCAGCCTTCTACTTCGCATTGATTAGATGCTAAATCATGTGTTTCGCATGGGTTTGAAGCTAACTCGTTTGTTTCGCCTGCATTTGAAGCCATATCACTTATATTTTCAAGTATGTGAAGCTAAATCATTCGTTTTGCATGGATTTGAAGCTAAGCCATCAACTTCGCGTTGACTTGATGCTTATTCATGTGTTTCGCATGGATTTGAAGGTAACTCGTTTGTTTCGCAGGCAGTTGAAGCTGAATCATGTATATCAAAAGTATTTGAAGCTAAACTATTCGTTTCGCATCGATTCGAAGATAAGCCTTCCACTTCGCATTGATTTGAAGCTAAATCATGTGTTCCGCATGGATTTGAAGCTGACTCGTTTGTTTCGCATGCAGTTGAAGCTGAATCATGTATATCACAAGTATTTGCGGCTAAACCATTTGTTTCGCATGGATTCGAAGTTAACACTTCTACTTCGCATTGATTTTAATCTAAATTATGTGTTTCGCATGGATTTGAAGCTAACTCGTTTTTTTCTCATGCTGTTGAAGCTAAATCATGTATATCACAAGTATTTGAAGCTATATCATATGTTTCGCATGGATTCGAAGATAACCCTTCTAATTCGCATTGATTTGAAGCTAAATCATGTGTTTCGCATGGATTTGAAGCTAATTCCTTTGTTTCGCATGCTGTTGAAGCTAAGTCATGTATATCACAAGTATTTGAAGCTAAACCATTTGTTTCGCATGGATTCGAAGATAAGCCTTCCACTTCGCATTCATTTGAAGCTAAATCACGTGTTCCGCATGGATTTGAAGCTAACTCGTTTGTTTCGCATGCAGTTGAAGCTGAATCATGTATATCACAAGTATTTGCGGCTAAACCATTTGTTTCGCATGGATTCGAAGGTAAGACTTCTACTTCGCATTGATTTGAAGCTAAATCATGCGTTTCGCATGGATTTGAAGCTAACTCGTTTGTTCCGCATTCTGTTGAAGCTAAATCATGCATATCACAAGTATTTGAAGCTAAACCATTTGTTTCGCATGGATTCCAAGATAAGCCTCCTAATTCGCATTGATTTGAAGCTAAATCATGTGTTCGCATGGATTTGAAGCTACCTCGTTTGTTTCGCATGCTGTTAAAGCTAAATCATGTATATCACAAGTATTTGAACCTAAACCATTTGCTTCGCATGGATTCGAAGATCAGCCTTCTACTTCGCATTGATTAGATGCTAAATCATGTGTTTCGCATGGGTTTGAAGCTAACTCGTTTGTTTCGCCTGCATTTGAATCTAAATCATGCACATCACAAGTATTTGAAGCTGAACCACTTGTTTCGCATGGATTTGAAGATAAGCCTTCTACTTCGCATTGATTTGAAGCTACATCATGTGTTTCGCTTGGATTTGAGACTAACTAGTTTGTTTCGCAAGGCAGTTGAAGCTAAATCATGTATATCACAATTATTTGAAGCTAAACCATTTGATTCGCATGGATTTCAAAATAAGCCTTCTACTTCGCATTGATTTGAAGCTAAATCATGCATTGCGCATGGAGTTGAAGCTAACTCGTTTGTTTCGCAGGCTGTTGAATCTAAATCATGTATATCGCAAGAATCTGAAGCTAAACCATTTGATTCGCATGTATTTGAAGCTAAGCCTTCTACTTCGCATTGATTTTAATCTAAATTATGTGTTTCGCATGGATTTGAAGCTAACTCGTTTTTTTCTCATGCTGTTGAAGCTAAATCATGTATATCACAAGTATTTGAAGCTATATCATATGTTTCGCATGGATTCGAAGATAACCCTTCTAATTCGCATTGATTTGAAGCTAAATCATGTGTTCGCATGGATTTGAAGCTAACTCGTTTGCTTCGCATGCTGTTGAAGCTAAATCAAGTGTATCACAAGTATTTGAATCTAAACAATTTGTTTCGCATTGATTCGAAAATCAGCCTTCTACTTCGCATTGATTAGATTGTAAATCATGTGTTTCGCATGGATTTGAAGCTAACTCGTTTGTTTCGCATGCTGTTGAAGCTAAATCATGTATATCACAAGTATTTGAAGCTATATCATATGTTTCGCATGGATTCGAAGATAACCCTTCTAATTCGCATTGATTTGAAGCTAAATCATGTGTTTCGCATGGATTTGAAGCTAATTCCTTTGTTTCGCATGCTGTTGAAGCTAAGTCATGTATATCACAAGTATTTGAAGCTAAACCATTTGTTTCGCATGGATTCGAAGATAAGCCTTCCACTTCGCATTCATTTGAAGCTAAATCATGTGTTCCGCATGGATTTGAAGCTAACTCGTTTGTTTCGCATGCAGTTGAAGCTGAATCATGTATATCACAAGTATTTGCGGCTAAACCATTTGTTTCGCATGGATTCGAAGGTAACACTTCTACTTCGCATTGATTTGAAGCTAAATCATGCGTTTCGCATGGATTTGAAGCTAACTCGTTTGTTCCGCATTCTGTTGAAGCTAAATCATGCATATCACAAGTATTTGAAGCTAAACCATTTGTTTCGCATGGATTCGAAGATAAGCCTCCTACTTCGCATTGATTTGAAGCTAAATCATGTGTTCGCATGGATTTGAAGCTACCTCGTTTGTTTCGCATGCTGTTAAAGCTAAATCATGTATATCACAAGTATTTGAAGCTAAACCATTTGCTTCGCATGGATTCGAAGATCAGCCTTCTACTTCGCATTGATTAGATGCTAAATCAAGTGGTTCGCATGGGTTTGAAGCTAACTCGTTTGTTTCGCCTGCATTTGAAGCCATATCACTTATATTTTCAAGTATGTGAAGCTAAATCATTCGTTTTGCATGGATTTGAAGCTAAGCCATCAACTTCGCGTTGACTTGATGCTAATTCATATGTTTCGCATGGATTTGAAGCTAACTTGTTTGTTTCGCAGGCAGTTGAAGCTGAATCATGTATATCAAAAGTATTTGAAGCTAAACTATTCGTTTCGCATGGATTCGAAGATAAGCCTTCCACTTCGTATTGATTTGAAGCTAAATCATGTGTTCCGCATGGATTTGAAGCTAACTCGTTTGTTTCGCTAGCAGTTGAAGCTGAATCATGTATATCACAAGTATTTGCGGCTAAACCATTTGTTTCGCATGGATTCGAAGGTAACCCTTCTACTTCGCATTGATTTTAATCTAAATCATGTGTTTCGCATGGATTTGAAGCTAACTCGTTTGTTTCGCATGCTGTTGAAGCTAAATCATGTATATCACAAGTATTTGAAGCTAAACCATTTGTTTCGCATGGATTCGAAGATAAGCCTCCTACTTCGCATTGATTTGAAGCTAAATCATGTGTTCGCATGGATTTGAAGCTAACTCGTTTGCTTCGCATGGTGTTGAAGCTAAATCAAGTGTATCACAAGTATTTGAAGCTAAACCATTTGTTTCGCATGGATTCGAAGATAAGCCTACCACTTCGCATTGATTTGAAGCTAAATCATTTGTTTCGCATGGATTTGAATCTAACTCGTTTGTTTCGCATGCTGTTGAAGCTAAATCATGTATATCACAAGTATTTGAAGCTAAACCATTTGTTTCGCATGGATTCGAAGATAAGCCTCCTACTTCGCATTGATTTGAAGCTAAATCATGTGTTCGCATGGATTTGAAGCTAACTCGTTTGCTTCGCATGCTGTTGAAGCTAAATCAAGTGTATCACAAGTATTTGAAGCTAAACCATTTGTTTCGCATGGATTCGAAGATAAGCCTACCACTTCGCATTGATTTGAAGCTAAATCATGTGTTCCGCATGGATTTGAAGCTGACTTGTTTGTTTCGCAGGCAGTTGAAGCTGAATCATGTATATCAAAAGTATTTGAAGCTAAACTATTCGTTTCGCATGGATTCGAAGATAAGCCTTCCACTTCGTATTGATTTGAAGCTAAATCATGTGTTCCGCATGGATTTGAAGCTAACTCGTTTGTTTCGCTAGCAGTTGAAGCTGAATCATGTATATCACAAGTATTTGCGGCTAAACCATTTGTTTCGCATGGATTCGAAGGTAACCCTTCTACTTCGCATTGATTTTAATCTAAATCATGTGTTTCGCATGGATTTGAAGCTAACTCGTTTGTTTCGCATGCTGTTGAAGCTAAATCATGTATATCACAAGTATTTGAAGCTAAACCATTTGTTTCGCATGGATTCGAAGATAAGCCTCCTACTTCGCATTGATTTGAAGCTAAATCATGTGTTCGCATGGATTTGAAGCTAACTCGTTTGCTTCGCATGGTGTTGAAGCTAAATCAAGTGTATCACAAGTATTTGAAGCTAAACCATTTGTTTCGCATGGATTCGAAGATAAGCCTACCACTTCGCATTGATTTGAAGCTAAATCATTTGTTTCGCATGGATTTGAATCTAACTCGTTTGTTTCGCATGCTGTTGAAGCTAAATCATGTATATCACAAGTATTTGAAGCTAAACCATTTGTTTCGCATGGATTCGAAGATAAGCCTCCTACTTCGCATTGATTTGAAGCTAAATCATGTGTTCGCATGGATTTGAAGCTAACTCGTTTGCTTCGCATGCTGTTGAAGCTAAATCAAGTGTATCACAAGTATTTGAAGCTAAACCATTTGTTTCGCATGGATTCGAAGATAAGCCTACCACTTCGCATTGATTTGAAGCTAAATCATGTGTTCCGCATGGATTTGAAGCTGACTCGTTTGTTTCGCATGCAGTTGAAGCTGAATCATGTATATCACAAGTATTTGCGGCTAAACCATTTGTTTCGCATGGATTCGAAGGTAACCCTTCTACTTCGCATTGATTTGAAGCTAAATCATGTGTTTCGCATGGATTTGAATCTAACTCGTTTGTTTCGCATGCTGTTGAAACTAAATCATGTATATCACAAGTATTTGAAGCGAAACCATTTGCTTCGCATGGATTCGAAAATCAGCCTTCTACTTCGCATTGATTAGATGCTAAATCATGTGTTTCGCATGGGTTTGAAGCTAACTCGTTTGTTTTGCCTGCATTTGAAGCCATATCATTTATATTTTCAAGTATGTGAGGCTAAATCATTCGTTTTGCATGGATTTGAAGCTAAGCCATCAACTTCGCGTTGACTTGATGCTAATTCATGTGTTTCGCATGGATTTGAAGCTAACTCGTTTGTTTCGCAGGCAGTTGAAGCTGAATCATGTATATCAAAAGTATTTGAAGCTAAACTATTCGTTTCGCATGGATTCGAATATAAGCCTTCCACTTCGCATTGATTTGAAGCTAAATCATGTGTTCCGCATGGATTTGAAGCTAACTCGTTTGTTTCGCATGCTGTTGAAGCTAAGTCATGTATATCACAAGTATTTCAAGCTAAACCATTTGTTTCGCATGGATTCGAAGGTAACCCTTCTACTTCGCATTGATTTGAAGCTAAATCATGTGTTCCGCATGGATTCGAAGCTAACTCGATTGTTTCGCATGCAGTGGAAGCTGAATCATGTATATCACAAGTATTTGCGGCTAAACCATTTGTTTCGCATGGATTCGAAGGTAACACTTCTACTTCGCATTGATTTGAAGCTAAATCATTCGTTTCGCATGGATTCGAAGATAACCCTTCTAATTCGCATTGATTTGAAGCTAAATCATGTGTTTCGCATGGATTTGAAGCTAACTCGTTTGTTTCGCATGCTGTTGAAGCTAAGTCATGTATATCACAAGTATTTCAAGCTAAACCATTTGTTTCGCATGGATTCGAAGGTAACCCTTCTACTTCGCATTGATTTGAAGCTAAATCATGTGTTCCGCATGGATTTGAAGCTAACTCGTTTGTTTCGCATGCAGTTGAAGCTGAATCATGTATATCACAAGTATTTGCGGCTAAACCATTTGTTTCGCATGGATTCGAAGGTAACACTTCTACTTCGCATTGATTTGAAGCTAAATCATGCGTTTCGCATGGATTTGAAGCTAACTCGTTTGTTTCGCATTCTGTTGAAGCTAAATCATGCATATCACAAGTATTTGAAGCTAAACCATTTGTTTCGCATGGATTCGAAGATAAGCCTCCTACTTCGCATTGATTTGAAGCTAAATCATGTGTTCGCATGGATTTGAAGCTACCTCGTTTGTTTCGCATGCTGTTAAAGCTAAATCATGTATATCACAAGTATTTGCAGCTAAACCATTTGCTTCGCATGGATTCGAAGGTCAGCCTTCTACTTCGCATTGATTAGATGCTAAATCATGTGTTTCGCATGGGTTTGAAGCTAACTCGTTTGTTTCGCCTGCATTTGAAGCCATATCACTTATATTTTCAAGTATGTGAAGCTAAATCATTCGTTTTGCATGGATTTGAAGCTAAGCCATCAACTTCGCGTTGACGTGATGATAATTCATGTGTTTCGCATGGATTTGAAGCTAACTCGTTTGTTTAGCATGCAGTTGAAGCTGAATCATGTATATCAAAAGTATTTGAAGCTAAACTATTCGTTTCGCATGGATTCGAAGATAAGCCTTCTACTTCGCATTGATTTTAATCTAAATCATGTGTTTCGCATGGATCTGAAGATAACTCGTTTGTTTCGCATGCTGTTGAAGCTAAATCATGTATATCACAAGTATTTGAAGCTATATCATATGTTTCGCATGGATTCGAAGATAACCCTTCTAATTCGCATTGATTTGAAGCTAAATCATGTGTTTCGCATGGATTTGAAGCTAACTCGTTTGTTTCGCATGCTGTTGAAGCTAAGTCATGTATATCACAAGTATTTCAAGCTAAACCATTTGTTTCGCATGGATTCGAAGGTAACCCTTCTACTTCGCATTGATTTGAAGCTAAATCATGTGTTCCGCATGGATTCGAAGCTAACTCGATTGTTTCGCATGCAGTGGAAGCTGAATCATGTATATCACAAGTATTTGCGGCTAAACCATTTGTTTCGCATGGATTCGAAGGTAACACTTCTACTTCGCATTGATTTGAAGCTAAATCATTCGTTTCGCATGGATTCGAAGATAAGCCTTCCACTTCGCATTGATTTGAAGATAAATCATGTGTTCGCATGGATTTGAAGCTACCTCGTTTGTTTCGCATGCTGTTAAAGCTAAGTCATGTATATCACAAGTATTTGCGGCTAAACCATTTGTTTGGCATGGATTCGAAGGTAACCCTTCTACTTCGCATTGATTTGAAGCTAAATCATGTGTTTCGCATGGATTTGAATCTAACTCGTTTGTTTCGCATGCTGTTGAAACTAAATCATGTATATCACAAGTATTTGAAGCTAAACCATTTGCTTCGCATGGATTCGAAGATCAGCCTTCTACTTCGCATTGATTAGATGCTAAATCATGTGTTTCGCATGGGTTTGAAGCTAACTCGTTTGCTTCGCATGCTGTTGAAGCTAAATCAAGTGTATCACAAGTATTTGAAGCTAAACCATTTGTTTCGCATGGATTCGAAGATAAGCCTACCACTTCGCATTGATTTGAAGCTAAATCATGTGCTCCGCATGGATTTGAAGCTGACTCGTTTGTTTCGCATGCAGTTGAAGCTGAATCATGTATATCACAAGTATTTGCGGCTAAACCATTTGTTTCGCATGGATTCGAAGGTAACCCTTCTACTTTGCATTGATTTGAAGCTAAATCATGTGTTTCGCATGGATTTGAATCTAACTCGTTTGTTTCGCATGCTGTTGAAACTAAATCATGTATATCACAAGTATTTGAAGCGAAACCATTTGCTTCGCATGGATTCGAAAATCAGCCTTCTACTTCGCATTGATTAGATGCTAAATCATGTGTTTCGCATGGGTTTGAAGCTAACTCGTTTGTTTCGCCTGCATTTGAAGCCATATCACTTATATTTTCAAGTATGTGAAGCTAAATCATTCGTTTTGCATGGATTTGAAGCTAAGCCATCAACTTCGCGTTGACTTGATGCTTATTCATGTGTTTCGCATGGATTTGAAGGTAACTCGTTTGTTTCGCAGGCAGTTGAAGCTGAATCATGTATATCAAAAGTATTTGAAGCTAAACTATTCGTTTCGCATCGATTCGAAGATAAGCCTTCCACTTCGCATTGATTTGAAGCTAAATCATGTGTTCCGCATGGATTTGAAGCTGACTCGTTTGTTTCGCATGCAGTTGAAGCTGAATCATGTATATCACAAGTATTTGCGGCTAAACCATTTGTTTCGCATGGATTCGAAGTTAACACTTCTACTTCGCATTGATTTTAATCTAAATTATGTGTTTCGCATGGATTTGAAGCTAACTCGTTTTTTTCTCATGCTGTTGAAGCTAAATCATGTATATCACAAGTATTTGAAGCTATATCATATGTTTCGCATGGATTCGAAGATAACCCTTCTAATTCGCATTGATTTGAAGCTAAATCATGTGTTTCGCATGGATTTGAAGCTAATTCCTTTGTTTCGCATGCTGTTGAAGCTAAGTCATGTATATCACAAGTATTTGAAGCTAAACCATTTGTTTCGCATGGATTCGAAGATAAGCCTTCCACTTCGCATTCATTTGAAGCTAAATCACGTGTTCCGCATGGATTTGAAGCTAACTCGTTTGTTTCGCATGCAGTTGAAGCTGAATCATGTATATCACAAGTATTTGCGGCTAAACCATTTGTTTCGCATGGATTCGAAGGTAACACTTCTACTTCGCATTGATTTGAAGCTAAATCATGCGTTTCGCATGGATTTGAAGCTAACTCGTTTGTTCCGCATTCTGTTGAAGCTAAATCATGCATATCACAAGTATTTGAAGCTAAACCATTTGTTTCGCATGGATTCCAAGATAAGCCTCCTACTTCGCATTGATTTGAAGCTAAATCATGTGTTCGCATGGATTTGAAGCTACCTCGTTTGTTTCGCATGCTGTTAAAGCTAAATCATGTATATCACAAGTATTTGAACCTAAACCATTTGCTTCGCATGGATTCGAAGATCAGCCTTCTACTTCGCATTGATTAGATGCTAAATCATGTGTTTCGCATGGGTTTGAAGCTAACTCGTTTGTTTCGCCTGCATTTGAATCTAAATCATGCACATCACAAGTATTTGAAGCTGAACCACTTGTTTCGCATGGATTTGAAGATAAGCCTTCTACTTCGCATTGATTTGAAGCTACATCATGTGTTTCGCTTGGATTTGAGACTAACTAGTTTGTTTCGCAAGGCAGTTGAAGCTAAATCATGTATATCACAATTATTTGAAGCTAAACCATTTGATTCGCATGGATTTCAAAATAAGCCTTCTACTTCGCATTGATTTGAAGCTAAATCATGCATTGCGCATGGAGTTGAAGCTAACTCGTTTGTTTCGCAGGCTGTTGAATCTAAATCATGTATATCGCAAGAATCTGAAGCTAAACCATTTGATTCGCATGTATTTGAAGCTAAGCCTTCTACTTCGCATTGATTTGAAACTAAATCATGTTTTTCGCTTGGATTTGAAGCTAACTCGTTTGTTTCGCATGCAGTTGAAACTAAATCATGTATAAAACAAGTATTTGAAGCTAAACCATTTGTTTCGCATGCATTTGAAGATAAGCCTTCTCCTTCGCATTGATTTGAAGCTAAATCATATGTTTCGCTTGGATTTCGAGCTAACTCGTTTGTTTCGCATGCTGCTGAAGCTAAATCATGTATATCACAAGTATTTGAAGCTAAACCATTTGTTTCGCAAGGATTCGAAGATCAGCCTTCTACTTCGCATTGATTTGAAGCAGAATCATGTGATTCCTTTAGATTTGAAGGTATTTGGTTTGTTTCGCATGGTGTTGAATCTATATCATATATATCACAAGTATTCTTAGCTAAAGCATTTGTTTCGCATGGATTTGAAGATAAGCCTTCTACTTCGCATTGATTTGAAGCTAAATCATGTGTTTCGCTTGGATTTCAAGCTAACTCGTTTTCTTCGCCTGCATTTGATGTTAAATCATGTATATCACAGGTATTTGAAGCTACACCATTTGTTTCGCAAGGTATTCGAAGGTAAGCCTTCTACTTCGCATTGATTTGAAGCTAAATCACGTATTGCGCATGGAGTTGAAGCTAACTCGTTTGTTTCGCATGCTGTTGAATCTAACTCATGTATATCGCAAGAATCTGAAGCTAAACCATTTGATTCGCATGGATTTGAAGCTAAGCCTTCTACTTCGCATTGATTAGAAGCTAAATCATGTGTTTCGCTTGGATTCGAAGATTAGCCTTCTACTTCGCATTCATTTGAAGCTAAATCATGTGTTTCGCATGGATTTGAAGCTGACTCGTTTGTTTCGCCTGCATTTGAAGCTATATGATGTATATCACAAGTATTTGAATCTGAACCATTTGATTCCCATGAATAGTACGCTAAACCATGTATTTCGAATGAATTTGAAGCTAAATCACGTGTTTCGCACGGATTTGAAGCTAAGCCTTTCACTTCGCATTGATTTGGAGCTAAATCATGTGTTTCGCATAGATTTAAAGATAACTCGTTTGTTTTGCATGCAGTTGAAGCTAAATCATGTATATCACAAGGGTTTGATGCTAAGCCGTTTGATTCGCATGGATTAGAAGATCAGCATTCTACTTCGTATTGAATTGAAGCTAAATCATGTATTTCGCATGGATTTGAAGCTAACACCTTTGTTTCGCATGGTGTTGAAGCTAAGTCATGTATAACACAAGTATTTGAAGCCAAACAATCTGTTTCGTGTGGTTTCGGAGATCAGCCTTCTACTTCGCATTGATTTGAAGCTAAATCATATGTTTCGCTTGGATTTGAAGCTAACTCGTTTGTTTCGCATGCAGTCGATGCTAAATCATGTACATCACAAGTATTTGAAGCTAAACCATCTGTTTCGTGTGGATTCGAAGGTAAGCCTTCTACTTCGCATTGATTTGATGCTAAGTCATGTGATTCGCATGGATTTGAAGCTAGCTCGTTTGTATCGCTTGCTGTTGAAGCTAAATCATGTATATCATAAGTATTTGAAGCTGAACCTTTTGTTTGGCATGAATATTAAGCTAAATCATGTGTTTCGAATGTATTTGGAGCTAAGTCATGTGTTTCGAAAGGATTTGAAGCTAATTCGTTGATTTCGCATGAAGTTGAAGCTAAATCACGTATATCACAAGTACTTGAAGCTGAACCATTTGTTTCGCTTGGATTCGATGATAAGCCTTCTACTTCGTATTGAATTGAAGCTAAATCATGTATTTGGCATGGATTTGAAGCTAACACGTTTGTTTCGCATGCAGTTGATGCTAAATCATGTACATCACAAGTATTTGAAGCTGAACCATTTGTTTCACATAGATTTGAAGCTAAGCCTTCTACTTCACATTGATTGGAAGTTAAATCATGTGTTTCGCATGGATTTGAAGCTAACTCGGTTGTGTCGTTTGCATTTGAAGCTATATCACTTATATTCGCACGTATTTGAAGCTAAACCATTCGTTTCGCATGGATTTGACGCTAAGCCTTCTGCTTCGCATTGATTTGATACTAAATCATGTGTTTCGAAAGGATTTGAAGCTAACTCGTTTGTTTCGCATGCAGTTGAAGCTAAATCATGTATATCACAAGTAGTAGAAGCTAAACCATTTGTTTCGCATGGATTCGAAGGTAAGTCTTCTACTTCGCATTGATTTGAAGCTAAATCATGTCTATCGCTAGGATTTGAAGCTAACTCGTTTGTTTCGCATACTGTTGAAGCTAAATCATGTATAACACAAGTACTTGAGTCTGAGCCATTTGTTTCGCATGGATTCGAAGATCAGCCTCCTAATTCGCATTGATTTGAAGGTAAATCATGTCTTTTGCATGGATTTAAAGCTAACTCGTTTGTGTCGCCTGCATTTGAAGCTATATCACTTATATTCGCAAGTATTTGAAGCTAAACCATTCGTTTCGCAAGGATTTGACGCTCAGACTTTGGCTTCGCATTGATTTGATACTAAATCATGTGTTTCGCATGGATTTGAAGATAACTCGTTTGTGTCGCCTGCATTTGAAGCTAAATCATGTATATCACAAGTATTTGAAGCTAAACCATTTGTTTCGCATGGATTTGAAGCTAAGCCTTCAACTTCGAGTTGACTTGATGCTAAATCATGTTTTTCGCTTGGATTTGAAGCTAACTCTTTTTTTCGCATGCAGTTGAATCTAAACGATGAATAAAGCAAGTATTTGAAGCTAAACCATTTGTTTCGTAAGGATTCGAAGTTATGCCTTCTACTTCGCATTGATTTGAAGCTAAATCATGTATTTCGCATGGATTTGAAGCTAACTCGTTTGTTTCGCATGCATTTGAAGCTAAATTATGCACATCACAAGTATTGGAAGCTGAACCACTTGTTTCGCATGGATGTAAAGATAAGCCTTCTACTTCGCATTGATTTGAAGCTTAATCATGTGTTTCGCTTGGATTTGAAACTAACTAGTTTGTTTCGCAATGCAGTTGAAGCTAAATCATGTATATCACAAATATTTGAAGCTAAACCATTTGTTTCCCAAGGATTCGAAGATCAGCCTTCTACTTCGCATTGATAAGAGGCTAAATCATATGTTTCGCATGGATTTGAAGCTAACTCGTTCATTTCGCTTGCATTTGAAGCTAAATCATGCACATCACAAGTATTTGAAGCTGAACCACTTATATCGCATGGATTTGAAGCTAAGCCTTCTACTTCGCATGGATTTGAACCTAAGCCTTCTACATCGCACTGATTCGAATCTGAATCATGTGTTTCGCTTGAATTTGAAGCTAACACGTCTGTTTCACATGTAGTTGTAGCTAAATCATGTATAAAACAAGTATTTGAAGCTGAACGATTTCATTCGCATGAATATAAAGCCAAACTAAGTGTTTCGAACGAATTTGTAGCTAAATCATGTGTTTCGCATGGATTTGAAGCTAACACGTTGGTTTTGCATGCAGTTGAAGCAAAATCACGCATATCACAAGTATTTGAAGCTAAACCATTTGATTCGCATGGATTCGAAGATCAGCCTTCTACATCGCATTGATTTGAAGCTAAATCATGAGTTTCGCATGGATTTGAAGCTAAATCATGTGTTTTGAATGTATTTGAAGCTAACTCGTTTGTGTCGCTTGCATTTGAAGCTATATCACTTATATTCGCAAGTATTTGAAGCTAAACCATTCGTTTCGCATGGTTTCGAAGATCAGCCTTCTACTTCGCATTCATTTGAAGCTGAATAATGTGTTTCGCTTGTAATTGAAGTTATCTCGTTTATTTCGCACGCAGTTGAAGATAAATCATGTATATCACAAGTATTTGAAGCTAAACCATTTGATCCGCATGGATTTGAAGCTAAGCATTCTACTTCGCATTGATTTGAAGCTGAATCATGTGTTTCGCATGGATTTGAAGCTAAACCATTTGATCCGCATGGATTTGAATCTAAGCCTTCTACGTCGCATTGATTTGAAGCAGAATCATGTGTTTCGCTTGTATTTGAAGCTAACTCGTTTGATTCGCACGCAGTTGAAGATAAATCATGTATACCACAAGTATTTGAAGCTAAACCATTTGTTTAGCATGGATTCGAAGATCAGTCTTCTTCTTCGCATTGGTTTGAAGCTAAATAATGTGTTTCGCTTGGATAATAAGCTAACTCGTTTGTTTTGCATGCATTTGAAGCTAAATCATGCACATCACAAATATTTGAAGCTGAACCACTTGTTTCGAATGGATTTGAAGATAAGCCTTCTACTTTGCATTGATTTGAAGCTAAATCATGTGTTCCGCATGGAGTTGAAGCCAACCCGTTTGTTTAGCTTGCTGTTGAAGCTAATTCATGTATATCACAAGTATTTGAAGCTAAACCATTTGTTTCGCATGGATTCGAAGATCAGCATTGTACTACGCATTGATATGAAGTTAAATCATTTGTTTCGCATGGATTTGAAGCAATCTCGTTTGTTTCGCATGCAGATGAAGTTAAATCATGTATACCACAAATATTTGAATGTAAAGTATTTGTTTCGCATGGATTTGAAGCTAAGCCTTCTACTTCGCAATTGATTTGAGGCTAAATCACGCGTTTCGCTTGGATTTGAAGCTAACTCGTTTTTTTCGCATGCAGTTGAAGCTAGATCATGTATATCACAGGTCTTTGAAGCTAAACCATTTGTTTCGCATGGATTCGAAGATAACCCTTCTACTTCGCATTGATTTGATGCTAAATCATGTGTATCGCATGGATTTGAAGCTAACTCGTTTGTTTCGCATGCAGTTGAAGCTAAATCATGTATATCACAAGTGTTTGAAGCTAAACCATTTGTTTTGCATGGATTTGAAGATAATCCTTCTACTTCGCATTGATTTGAAGCTAAATCATGTGTTTCGCTTGGATTTGAAGCTAACTCGTTTGTTTCGCACGCACTTGAATGTAAATCAAGTATATCACAAGTATTTGAAGCTAAACCGTTTGATTCGCATGGATTTGAAGCTAAGCCTTCTAGTTCGCATTGATTTGAAGATAAATCAAGTGTGTCGCTTGGATTTGAAGCTCAGCCTTCTACTTCGCATTGGTTTGAAGCTAAATAATGTGTTTCGCTTGGATTTTAAGCTAACTCGTTTGTTTCACATGCAGTTGAAGTTAAATCATGAATATCACAAGTATCTGAAGCTAAACGAATTGTTTCGCATGGATTTGAAGACAAGCCTCCTACTTCGCATTGATTTGATGCTAAATCATGTGTTTCGCATGGATTTGAAGCTAACTAGTTTGTTTCGCATGTTGTTGAAGCAAAATCATGTATATCACAAGTATTTGAAGCTAAACGAATTGTTTCGCATGGATTTGAAGATAAGCCTCCTACTTCGCATTGATTTGCTGCTAAATCATGTCTTTCGCATGGATTTGAAGCTAACTCGTTTGTTTCGCATGCAGTTGAAGCTAAATCATGTATATCACAAGTATTTGAAGCTAAACGATTTGTTTCGCATGGATTTGAAGATAAGCCTTCTACTTCGCATTGATTTGAAGCTAAATCATGTGCTTCGCATGGATTTAAAGCGATCTCGTCTGTTTCGCATGCAGTTGAAGCTAAATCATGTATATCACATGTCTTTGAAGCTAAACCATTTGTTTCGCATGGATTCGAAGATAACCCTTCTACTTCGCACTGATTTGAAGCTAAATCATGTGATTCGCATTGATTTGAATCTAATTCATGTGTTTCGCATGTATTTGAAGCTACGCCTTCTACTTTGCATGAATTTATAACCAAATCATGTGTTTCGCTTGGATTTGAAGCTAACTCGATTATTTCGCATGCAGTTGAAGCAAAATCATGTATATCACGAGTATTTGAATCAGAACCATTTGATTAGCATGGATTCGAAGATCACGCTTCTTCTTCGCATTGGTTTGATGCTAAATCATGTGTTTCGCATGGTTTTGTGGCTAAGTCGTTTGTTTCGCATGCAGTTGAAGCTAAATTATGTATATCACAAGTATTTGAAGCTAAACCATTTGTTTCGCATGGATTTGAAACTACGCCTTCTACTTCGCATTGATTTGAAGCTAAATAATTTGTTTTGCTTGGATTTGAAGCTAAGCCTTCTAATTCACGTCGATTTGACGTTAAATCATATTTTTCGCTGGAATTGATGCTAACTCGTTTGTTTCGCATGTTGTTGAACCTAAATCAAGTATATCACAAGTGTTTGAAGCTAAACCATTTGATTAGCATGGATTCGAAGATCACCCTTCTTCTTCGCATTGGTTTGAAGCTAAATAATGTGTTTCGCTTGGATTTTAAGCTAACTCGTTCGTTTCACATGCAGTTGAAGTTAAATCATGAATATCACAAGTATTTGAAGCTAAACGAAATGTTCCGCATGGATTTGAAGATAAGCCTCCTACTTCGCATTGATTTGATGCTAAATCATGTCTTTCGCATGGATTTGAAGCTAACTCGTTTGTTTCGCGTGATGTTGAAGCTAAACCATGTATATCACAAGTATTTGAATCTAAACCATTTTATTCCCATTGATTTGAACTCATCATTCTACTTCGCATTGATTTGAAGCTAAATCACGTGTTCCGCTTGGATTTTAAGCTAACTCGTTTGTATCACATGTAGTTGAAGTTAAATCATGTATATCACAAGTATTTGAAGCTAAACGATTTGTTTCGCATGGATTTGAAGATATGAATTCTACTTCGCATTGATTTGAATCTAAATCATGTGTTTCGCATGGTGTTGATGCCAACCCGTTTGTTTAGCATGCTGTTGATGCTAAATCATGTATATGACAAGTATTTGAAGCTAAACCACTTGATTCGCATGGATTTGAAGATAACCCTTCTAGTTCGCATTGATTTGAAGCTAAATCATGTGTTTCGCATGGATTCGAAGACAACCCTTCTACTTCGCATTGATTTGAAGCTAAATCATGTGTTTCGAATGGATTTGAAGCTAACTCGTTTGTTTCGCATGGAGTTGAAGCTAAGTCAAGTATGGCACAAGTATTTGAAGCTAAACCATTTGTTTCGCATGGATTCGAAGATCAGCCTTCTACTACCCATTGATTTGAAGCTAAATCATGTGTTTCGCTTGGATTTGAAGCGAACTCGTTTGTTTCGCATGCAGTTGAAGCTAAATTATGTATACTACAAGTATTTGGAGCTAAACCATTTGTTTCGCATGGATTTGAAACTACGCCTTCTACTTCGCATTGATTTGAAGCTAAATAATTTGTTTCGCTTGGATTTGAAGCGAACTCGTTTGTTTCGCATGCTGTTAAGGCTGAATAATTTATATCACAAGTATTTGAAGCTAAACCATTTGTTTAGCATGGATTCGAAGATCAGTCTTCTACTTCGCATTGATTTGAAGCTAAATAATGTGTTTCGCTTGGATTTTAAGCTAACTCGTTTGTTTCGTATGCATTTGAAGCTAAATCATGCACATCACAAATATTTGAAGCTGAACCACTTGTTTCGCATGGATTTGAAGATAACCCTTCTACTTCGCATTGATTTGATGCTAAATCATGTGTATCGCATGGATTTGAAGCTAACTCGTTTGTTTCGCATGCAGTTGAAGCTAAATCATGTATATCACAAGTGTTTGAAGCTAAACCATTTGTTTTGCATGGATTTGAAGATAATCCTTCTACTTCGCATTGATTTGAAGCTAAATCATGTGTTTCGCTTGGATTTGAAGCTAACTCGTTTGTTTCGCACGCACTTGAATGTAAATCAAGTATATCACAAGTATTTGAAGCTAAACCGTTTGATTCGCATGGATTTGAAGCTAAGCCTTCTAGTTCGCATTGATTTGAAGATAAATCAAGTGTGTCGCTTGGATTTGAAGCTCAGCCTTCTACTTCGCATTGGTTTGAAGCTAAATAATGTGTTTCGCTTGGATTTTAAGCTAACTCGTTTGTTTCACATGCAGTTGAAGTTAAATCATGAATATCACAAGTATCTGAAGCTAAACGAATTGTTTCGCATGGATTTGAAGACAAGCCTCCTACTTCGCATTGATTTGATGCTAAATCATGTGTTTCGCATGGATTTGAAGCTAACTAGTTTGTTTCGCATGTTGTTGAAGCAAAATCATGTATATCACAAGTATTTGAAGCTAAACGAATTGTTTCGCATGGATTTGAAGATAAGCCTCCTACTTCGCATTGATTTGCTGCTAAATCATGTCTTTCGCATGGATTTGAAGCTAACTCGTTTGTTTCGCATGCAGTTGAAGCTAAATCATGTATATCACAAGTATTTGAAGCTAAACGATTTGTTTCGCATGGATTTGAAGATAAGCCTTCTACTTCGCATTGATTTGAAGCTAAATCATGTGCTTCGCATGGATTTAAAGCGATCTCGTCTGTTTCGCATGCAGTTGAAGCTAAATCATGTATATCACATGTCTTTGAAGCTAAACCATTTGTTTCGCATGGATTCGAAGATAACCCTTCTACTTCGCACTGATTTGAAGCTAAATCATGTGATTCGCATTGATTTGAATCTAATTCATGTGTTTCGCATGTATTTGAAGCTACGCCTTCTACTTTGCATGAATTTATAACCAAATCATGTGTTTCGCTTGGATTTGAAGCTAACTCGATTATTTCGCATGCAGTTGAAGCAAAATCATGTATATCACGAGTATTTGAATCAGAACCATTTGATTAGCATGGATTCGAAGATCACGCTTCTTCTTCGCATTGGTTTGATGCTAAATCATGTGTTTCGCATGGTTTTGTGGCTAAGTCGTTTGTTTCGCATGCAGTTGAAGCTAAATTATGTATATCACAAGTATTTGAAGCTAAACCATTTGTTTCGCATGGATTTGAAACTACGCCTTCTACTTCGCATTGATTTGAAGCTAAATAATTTGTTTTGCTTGGATTTGAAGCTAAGCCTTCTAATTCACGTCGATTTGACGTTAAATCATATTTTTCGCTGGAATTGATGCTAACTCGTTTGTTTCGCATGTTGTTGAACCTAAATCAAGTATATCACAAGTGTTTGAAGCTAAACCATTTGATTAGCATGGATTCGAAGATCACCCTTCTTCTTCGCATTGGTTTGAAGCTAAATAATGTGTTTCGCTTGGATTTTAAGCTAACTCGTTCGTTTCACATGCAGTTGAAGTTAAATCATGAATATCACAAGTATTTGAAGCTAAACGAAATGTTCCGCATGGATTTGAAGATAAGCCTCCTACTTCGCATTGATTTGATGCTAAATCATGTCTTTCGCATGGATTTGAAGCTAACTCGTTTGTTTCGCGTGATGTTGAAGCTAAACCATGTATATCACAAGTATTTGAATCTAAACCATTTTATTCCCATTGATTTGAACTCATCATTCTACTTCGCATTGATTTGAAGCTAAATCACGTGTTCCGCTTGGATTTTAAGCTAACTCGTTTGTATCACATGTAGTTGAAGTTAAATCATGTATATCACAAGTATTTGAAGCTAAACGATTTGTTTCGCATGGATTTGAAGATATGAATTCTACTTCGCATTGATTTGAATCTAAATCATGTGTTTCGCATGGTGTTGATGCCAACCCGTTTGTTTAGCATGCTGTTGATGCTAAATCATGTATATGACAAGTATTTGAAGCTAAACCACTTGATTCGCATGGATTTGAAGATAACCCTTCTAGTTCGCATTGATTTGAAGCTAAATCATGTGTTTCGCATGGATTCGAAGACAACCCTTCTACTTCGCATTGATTTGAAGCTAAATCATGTGTTTCGAATGGATTTGAAGCTAACTCGTTTGTTTCGCATGGAGTTGAAGCTAAGTCAAGTATGGCACAAGTATTTGAAGCTAAACCATTTGTTTCGCATGGATTCGAAGATCAGCCTTCTACTACCCATTGATTTGAAGCTAAATCATGTGTTTCGCTTGGATTTGAAGCGAACTCGTTTGTTTCGCATGCAGTTGAAGCTAAATTATGTATACTACAAGTATTTGGAGCTAAACCATTTGTTTCGCATGGATTTGAAACTACGCCTTCTACTTCGCATTGATTTGAAGCTAAATAATTTGTTTCGCTTGGATTTGAAGCGAACTCGTTTGTTTCGCATGCTGTTAAGGCTGAATAATTTATATCACAAGTATTTGAAGCTAAACCATTTGTTTAGCATGGATTCGAAGATCAGTCTTCTACTTCGCATTGATTTGAAGCTAAATAATGTGTTTCGCTTGGATTTTAAGCTAACTCGTTTGTTTCGTATGCATTTGAAGCTAAATCATGCACATCACAAATATTTGAAGCTGAACCACTTGTTTCGCATGGATTTGAAGATAACCCTTCTACTTCGCATTGATTTGATGCTAAATCATGTGTATCGCATGGATTTGAAGCTAACTCGTTTGTTTCGCATGCAGTTGAAGCTAAATCATGTATATCACAAGTGTTTGAAGCTAAACCATTTGTTTTGCATGGATTTGAAGATAATCCTTCTACTTCGCATTGATTTGAAGCTAAATCATGTGTTTCGCTTGGATTTGAAGCTAACTCGTTTGTTTCGCACGCACTTGAATGTAAATCAAGTATATCACAAGTATTTGAAGCTAAACCGTTTGATTCGCATGGATTTGAAGCTAAGCCTTCTAGTTCGCATTGATTTGAAGATAAATCAAGTGTGTCGCTTGGATTTGAAGCTCAGCCTTCTACTTCGCATTGGTTTGAAGCTAAATAATGTGTTTCGCTTGGATTTTAAGCTAACTCGTTTGTTTCACATGCAGTTGAAGTTAAATCATGAATATCACAAGTATCTGAAGCTAAACGAATTGTTTCGCATGGATTTGAAGACAAGCCTCCTACTTCGCATTGATTTGATGCTAAATCATGTGTTTCGCATGGATTTGAAGCTAACTAGTTTGTTTCGCATGTTGTTGAAGCAAAATCATGTATATCACAAGTATTTGAAGCTAAACGAATTGTTTCGCATGGATTTGAAGATAAGCCTCCTACTTCGCATTGATTTGCTGCTAAATCATGTCTTTCGCATGGATTTGAAGCTAACTCGTTTGTTTCGCATGCAGTTGAAGCTAAATCATGTATATCACAAGTATTTGAAGCTAAACGATTTGTTTCGCATGGATTTGAAGATAAGCCTTCTACTTCGCATTGATTTGAAGCTAAATCATGTGCTTCGCATGGATTTAAAGCGATCTCGTCTGTTTCGCATGCAGTTGAAGCTAAATCATGTATATCACATGTCTTTGAAGCTAAACCATTTGTTTCGCATGGATTCGAAGATAACCCTTCTACTTCGCACTGATTTGAAGCTAAATCATGTGATTCGCATTGATTTGAATCTAATTCATGTGTTTCGCATGTATTTGAAGCTACGCCTTCTACTTTGCATGAATTTATAACCAAATCATGTGTTTCGCTTGGATTTGAAGCTAACTCGATTATTTCGCATGCAGTTGAAGCAAAATCATGTATATCACGAGTATTTGAATCAGAACCATTTGATTAGCATGGATTCGAAGATCACGCTTCTTCTTCGCATTGGTTTGATGCTAAATCATGTGTTTCGCATGGTTTTGTGGCTAAGTCGTTTGTTTCGCATGCAGTTGAAGCTAAATTATGTATATCACAAGTATTTGAAGCTAAACCATTTGTTTCGCATGGATTTGAAACTACGCCTTCTACTTCGCATTGATTTGAAGCTAAATAATTTGTTTTGCTTGGATTTGAAGCTAAGCCTTCTAATTCACGTCGATTTGACGTTAAATCATATTTTTCGCTGGAATTGATGCTAACTCGTTTGTTTCGCATGTTGTTGAACCTAAATCAAGTATATCACAAGTGTTTGAAGCTAAACCATTTGATTAGCATGGATTCGAAGATCACCCTTCTTCTTCGCATTGGTTTGAAGCTAAATAATGTGTTTCGCTTGGATTTTAAGCTAACTCGTTCGTTTCACATGCAGTTGAAGTTAAATCATGAATATCACAAGTATTTGAAGCTAAACGAAATGTTCCGCATGGATTTGAAGATAAGCCTCCTACTTCGCATTGATTTGATGCTAAATCATGTCTTTCGCATGGATTTGAAGCTAACTCGTTTGTTTCGCGTGATGTTGAAGCTAAACCATGTATATCACAAGTATTTGAAGCTAAACGATTTGTTTCGCATGGATTTGAAGATATGAATTCTACTTCGCATTGATTTGAATCTAAATCATGTGTTTCGCATGGTGTTGATGCCAACCCGTTTGTTTAGCATGCTGTTGATGCTAAATCATGTATATGACAAGTATTTGAAGCTAAACCACTTGATTCGCATGGATTTGAAGATAACCCTTCTAGTTCGCATTGATTTGAAGCTAAATCATGTGTTTCGCATGGATTCGAAGACAACCCTTCTACTTCGCATTGATTTGAAGCTAAATCATGTGTTTCGAATGGATTTGAAGCTAACTCGTTTGTTTCGCATGGAGTTGAAGCTAAGTCAAGTATGGCACAAGTATTTGAAGCTAAACCATTTGTTTCGCATGGATTCGAAGATCAGCCTTCTACTACCCATTGATTTGAAGCTAAATCATGTGTTTCGCTTGGATTTGAAGCGAACTCGTTTGTTTCGCATGCAGTTGAAGCTAAATTATGTATACTACAAGTATTTGGAGCTAAACCATTTGTTTCGCATGGATTTGAAACTACGCCTTCTACTTCGCATTGATTTGAAGCTAAATAATTTGTTTCGCTTGGATTTGAAGCGAACTCGTTTGTTTCGCATGCTGTTAAGGCTGAATAATTTATATCACAAGTATTTGAAGCTAAACCATTTGTTTAGCATGGATTCGAAGATCAGTCTTCTACTTCGCATTGATTTGAAGCTAAATAATGTGTTTCGCTTGGATTTTAAGCTAACTCGTTTGTTTCGTATGCATTTGAAGCTAAATCATGCACATCACAAATATTTGAAGCTGAACCACTTGTTTCGCATGGATTTGAAGATAACCCTTCTACTTCGCATTGATTTGATGCTAAATCATGTGTTTCGCATGGATTTGAGGCTAACTCGTTTGTTTCGCATGCAGTTGAAGCTAAATCATGTATATCACAAGTGTTTGAAGCTAAACCATTTGTTTTGCATGGATTTGAAGATAATCCTTCTACTTCGCATTGATTTGAAGCTAAATCATGTGTTTCGCTTGGATTTGAAGCTAACTCGTTTGTTTCGCACGCACTTGAATCTAAATCAAGTGTATCACAAGTATTTGAAGCTAAACCGTTTGATTCGCATGGATTTGAAGCTAAGCCTTCTAGTTCGCATTGATTTGAAGATAAATCAAGTGTGTCGCTTGGATTTGAAGCTCAGCCTTCTACTTCGCATTGGTTTGAAGCTAAATAATGTGTTTCGCTTGGATTTTAAGCTAACTCGTTTGTTTCACATGCAGTTGAAGTTAAATCATGAATATCACAAGTATCTGAAGCTAAACGAATTGTTTCGCATGGATTTGATGACAAGCCTCCTACTTCGCATTGATTTGATGCTAAATCATGTGTTTCGCATGGATTTGAAGCTAACTAGTTTGTTTCGCATGTTGTTGAAGCTAAATCATGTATATCACAAGTATTTGAAGCTAAACGAATTGTTTCGCATGGATTTGAAGATAAGCCTCCTACTTCGCATTGATTTGCTGCTAAATCATGTCTTTCGCATGGATTTGAAGCTAACTCGTTTGTTTCGCATGCAGTTGAAGCTAAATCATGTATATCACAAGTATTTGAAGCTAAACGATTTGTTTCGCATGGATTTGAAGATAAGCCTTCTACTTCGCATTGATTTGAAGCTAAATCATGTGCTTCGCATGGATTTGAAGCTAACTAGTTTGTTTCGCATGATGTTTAAGCTAAGTCATGTATATCACAAGTATTTGAAGCTAAGCCATTTTATTCCCATGTATTTGAAACTCATCATTCTACTTCCCATTGATTTGAAGCTAAATCACGTGTTCCGCTTGGATTTTAAGCTAACTCGTTTGTTTCACATGCAGTTGAAGTTAAATCGTGAATATCACAAGTATTTGAAGCTAGACGAATTGTTTCGCATGGATTTGAAGACAAGCCTCCTACTTCGCATTGATTTGATGCTAAATCATGTGTTTCGCATGGATTTGAAGCTAACTAGTTTGTTTCGCATGATGTTTAAGCTAAGTCATGTATATCACAAGTATTTGAAGCTAAGCCATTTTATTCCCATGTATTTGAAACTCATCATTCTACTTCCCATTGATTTGAAGCTAAATCACGTGTTCCGCTTGGATTTTAAGCTAACTCGTTTGTATCACATGCAGTTGAAGATAAATCATGTATATCACAATTATTTGAAGCTAAACCATTTGATTCACATGGATTTCAAAATAAGCCTTCTACTTCGCATTGATTTGAAGCTAAGTCATGTGTTTCGCTTGGATTTCAAACTAACTCGATTGTATCGCATGCAGTTGAGCATGAAATCATGTATATCACAAGTATCTGAAGCTAAACCATTTGCTTCGCATGGATTTTAAGCTGAGCCTTCTACTTCGCATTGATTTGAAGCTAAATCGGGTGTTTCGCATGGATTTGAATCTAACTCGTTTGCTTCGCATGCATTTGAAGCTAAATCATATATATCACAAGTATTAGAAGCTAAACCATTTAACTCGCATCGATTTGAAGTTAAGCCTTCTACTTCGCATTGATTTGAAGCTAAATCATGCATTTCGCATGGATTCGAAGCTAACTCATTTGATTCGCTTGCTGTTGAAGCAAAATCACGCATATCACAAGTATTTGTAACTAAACCATTTGTTTCGCATGGATTCGAAGATCTGTCTTCTAGTTCGCATTGATTTGAAGCTAAATCACGTGTTTCGCATAGATTAGAAGCTAACTCGTTTTTTTCGCCTGCATTTGAAGCTATATCACTTATATCGTAAGTATCTGAAGCTAAATCATTTGTTTATCATGGATTTGAAGCTAAACCATCAACATCGCATTAATTTGAAGCTAAATCATGTGATTCGCTTGGATTTGAAGCTAACTCGTTTGTTCCACATGCAGTTGAAGCTAAATCATGTATATCACAGGTATTTGAAGCTGAACCATTTGTTTCGCATGGCTTCGAAGATCAGCCATCTACCTCGTATTGATTTAAAGCTAAATCATGTGTTTCTCATGGATTTGAAGCTACCTCGTTTGTATCGCATGCAGTTGAAGCTAAATCATGTATATCACAAGCATTTGAAACTAAACCATTTGATTCGCACGGATTTGAAGCTAAGCCTTCTACTTCGCATTGATTTGAAGTTAAATCATTTGTTTCCCTTGGAATTGAAGCTAACTCGTTTGCTCCGCATGCAGTTGAAGCTAAATCGTGTATATCACAAGTATTTGAACATATACCATTTGTTTTGCATGGATTCGTAGACAAGCCTTCTACTTCGCATTGATTTGAAGCTAAATCAAGTGTATCGCATGGATTTGAAGCTAACTCGTTTGATTCGCTTGCTGTTGAAGCGAAATCACGCATATCACAAGTATTTGAAACTAAACCATTTGTTTCGCATGGATTCGATCTGCCTTCTAGTTCGCATTGATTTGAAGCTGAATCACGTGTTTCGCATAGATTAGAAGCTAACTCGTTTGTTTCGCATTCATTTGAAGCTATATCACTTCTATCGCAAGTATTTGAAGCTAAATCATGTGTTTCGCATGTATTTGAAGATAAGCCTTCTACTTCGCATTGATTTCAAGCTAAATCATGTGTTTCGCATGCATTTGAAGCTAACTCGATTGTTTCGCATGCAGTTGAATGTAAATCATGTATATCACAACTATTTGCAGCTGAACCATTTGCTACGCATGAATATTAAGCTAAACCATGTGTTACGAATGAATTTGAAGCTAAATCATGTATTTCGCATGCATTTGAAGCTAACTCGTTTTCTTCGCCTGCATTTGATGCTAAATCATGTATATCACAGGTATTTGAAGCTAAACCATTTGTTTCGCATGGATTCGAAGATAAGCTTTCTACTTCGCATTGATTTGAAGCGAAATCATGTGTATCGCTTGGATTTGAAGCCAACACGTTTGTTTCGTCTGCATTTGAAGCTATATCACTTATATCGCAAGTATATGAAGCGAAATAATTCTTTTCGCATGGATTATAAGCTAAGCCTTCTACTACGCATGAATTTGAAGCTAAATCATGTGTTTCGATTGGATTTGAAGCTAACTCGTTTGTTTCCATGCAGTTGAAGCTAAATCATGTGTATCACATGTATTTGAAGCTACACCATTTGATTCGAATGGATTTGAAGCTAAGTCTTCTACTTCGCATTGATTTGAAGCTAAATCATGTGGTTGCGCATGGATTTGAAGATAACACGTTTGTTTCGCATGCAGTTGAAGCTATACCACTTACATTCGCAAGTATTTGAAGCCAAATCTTTCGGTTCGCATGGATTTGAAGCTATGCCTTCTACTTCGCATTGATTTGAAGTTAAATCATTTGTTTCGCATGGATTTGAAGATAACTTGATTGTTTCGCATGCAGTTGAAGCTAAATCCTGTATATTACAAGTATTTGAAACTAGATTATTTGTGTCGCATGGATTTAAAGCTAAGCCTCCTACTTCGCATTGATTTGAAGCTAAATTATGTGGTTCGCATGGATTTGAAGCCAACTCGTTTGTTTTGCATGCAGTTGAATTTAAATCATATGTATCAGAAGTATTTGATGCTAACCCAATTGGTTCGCGTGGATTTAAAGCAAAGCCTTCTTCTTCGCATTGATTTGAAGCTAAATCGTGTGTTTCGCATGGATTTGATGCTAACTCGTTTGTTTCGCATGCAGTTGAATCTAGCTCATGTATATCACGAGTATTTGAAGCTGAACCATTTGATTCGCATGGATTTGAAGTTAAGCACTCTAGTTCGCATTGAATTGAAGCTAAATCATGAGTTTCGCTTGGATTTGAAGCGAACTCGTTTGTATCGCATGCAGTTGAAGCTAAATCATGTATATCACAAGTATTTGAAGCTGAAACGTTTGATCCGCATGAATATAAATCCAAACCATGTATTTCGAATGAATTTGTAGCTAAATCATGTGTTTCGCATGGATTTGAACTACCTCGTTTGATTCGCATGCAGTTGAAGCTAAATCATGTATACCACAAGTATTTGAAGCTGAACCATTCGTTTAGCATGGATTTGTAGCTAAGCCATCTACTTCGCATTCACTTGAACTTAAATCATGTGTTTCGCTTGGATTTGAATCTGACTCGTTTGTTTCGCATGCAGTTGAAGCTATATCATGCCTAAAACAAGTATTTGAAACTACACCATTCGTTTCGCATGGATTTGAAGCTAATTCATTTTTGTCGCATGTATTTTTAAGCGAAGCCTTCTACTTCTTATTGATTTGATGCTATCTCATGTGTTTCGCTTGGATTTGAAGCTAACTTGTTTATTTCGCATGCAGTTGAATCTAAATCATGTATATCACAAGAATTTGACGCTAAACCATTTGTTCCGCATGGATTTGAATATAAGCCTTCTACTTCGCATTGATTTAAAGCTGATTCATGTAATTCGCATGGATTTGAAGATAACTCGATTTTTTGGCATGCAGTTGAAGCTAAATCAAGTATATCACAGGTATTTGAAGCTAAATCATGTGTTTCGCTTGGATTTGGAACTATGCCTTCTACTTCGCATTGATTTGAAGCTAAATCATGTCTTTCGCATGGACGTCAATCTAACTCGATTGTTTCGCCTGCCGTCGAAGCTATATCACATATATTGACAAGTATTTGAAGCTCAATCATTCGTTTCGCTTGGATTTGAAACTAAGCATTCTGCTTCGCATTGATTTGAAACTAAATCATGTGTTTCGCATGGATTTGAAGCTAACTCGTTTGTTTCGCATGCTGTTGAAGCTGTATCATGTTTATCACAAGTATTCGAAGCTAAACCATTTGTTTCGCATGGATTTGAAGATAAGCCTTCTACTTCGAATTGATTTGAAGCTGAATAATGTGTTTCGCTTGTAATTGAAGTTAACTCGTTTGTTTCGCACGCAGTTGAAGGTAAATCATGTATATCACAAGTATTTGAAGCTAAACCATTTGATCCGCATGGATTTGATGCTAAGCATTCTACTTCGCATTGATTTGAGGGTAAGTCATGTGTTTCGCATGGATTTGAAGCTAAACCATTTGATCCGCATGGATTTGAATCTAAGCCTTCTACGTCGCATTGATTTGAAGCAGAATCAAGTGTTTCGCTTGTATTTGAAGCTAACTCGTTTGATTCGCACGCAGTTGAAAATAAATCATGTATATCACAAGTATTTGAAGCTAAACCATTTGATTCGCATGGATTTGAAGATAAGCCTTCTACGTCGCATTCATTTGAATCTGAATCATGTGATTCCTTTGGAATTGAAACTTCGTCGTTTCTTTCTCATGCTGTTGAAGCTAAATCGTGTATATCACAAGTATTTGAAGCTAAATGATTTGTTTCGCATGGATTAGAACCTAAATCGTTTGTTTCGCATCCGGTTGAATCTATATCATGTATATCACAAGTATTCGAAGCTAAACCATTTCTTTCGCATAGATTTGAAGCTAACTCGTTTGTTTCGCATGCTGTTGAAGCAAAATCACGCATATCACAAGTATTTGAAGCTAAACCATTTGTTTCGCATGGATTCTAAGATAAGCCTTCTACTTCGCATTGATTTGAAGTTAAATCCTGTGTTTCGCATGGATTTGAAGCTAACTCGATTGTTTCGCATGCAGTTGAAGCTAAATCCTGTATATCACAAGTATTTGAAACTAGATTATTTGTGTTGCATGGATTTAAAGCTAAGCCTTCTACTTCGCATTGATTTGAAGCTAAATTATGTGGTTCGCATGGATTTGAAGCCAACTCGTTTGTTTTGCATGCAGTTGAATTTAAATCATATGTATCAGAAGTATTTGATGCTAACCCAATTGGTTCGCGAGGATTTAAAGCAAAGCCTTCTTCTTCGCAATGATTTGATGCTAAATCGTGTGATTCGCATGGATTTGATGCTAACTCGTTTGTTTCGCATGCAGTTGAATCTAGCTCATGTATATCACGAGTATTTGAAGCTGAACCATTTGATTCGCATGAATATTAAGCTATACCATGTGTTTCGAATGAATTTGAAGCTAAATCATGTGTTTCGCATGGATTTGAAGCTAACGCGTTTGTTTCGCCTGCAGTTGAGGCTGACTCATGTATATCCCAAGTATTTGAAGCTAAACAATTTGTTTCGCATGAATTTTAAGCTAAACCATGTGTTTCGAATAAATTTGAAGCTAAATCATGTGTTTCGCTTGGATTTGAAGCTAACACGTTCGTTTCACATGCAGTTGAAGCTAAATCATTTATATCACAGGTATTTGATGCTAAACCATTTGTTTCGCATGGATTCTAAGATAAGCCTTCTACTTCGCATTGATTTGAAGTTAAATCCTGTGTTTCGCATAGATTTGGAGTTAACTCGTTTGTTACGCATGCAGTTGAGTATGAATCATGTATAACCCAAGTATTTGAAGCTCAACCATTTGATTCGCAAGGATTTAAAGCTAAATCATGTGTTTCGCATGGATTTGAAGCTAACTCGTTTGTTTCGCATGCTGTTGAAGCAAAATCACGCATATCACAAGTATTTGAAGCTAAACCATTTGTTTCGCATGGATTCTAAGATAAGCCTTCTACTTCGCATTGATTTAAAGTTAAATCCTGTGTTTCGCATGGATTTGAAGCTAACTCGATTGTTTCGCATGTAGTTGAAGCTAAATCCTGTATATCACAAGTATTTGAAACTAGATTATTCGTGTCGCATGGATTTAAAGCTAAGCCTTCTACTTCGCATTGATTTGAAGCTAAATAATGTGTTTCGCTTGGATTTTAAGCTAACTCGTTCGTTTCACATGCAGTTGAAGTTAAATCATGAATATCACAAGTATTTGAAGCTAAACGAAATGTTCCGCATGGATTTGAAGATAAGCCTCCTACTTCGCATTGATTTGATGCTAAATCATGTCTTTCGCATGGATTTGAAGCTAAATCACGTGTTCCGCTTGGATTTTAAGCTAACTCGTTTGTATCACATGCAGTTGAAGTTAAATCATGTATATCACAAGTATTTGAAGCTAAACGATTTGTTTCGCATGGATTTGAAGATATGAATTCTACTTCGCATTGATTTGAATCTAAATCATGTGTTTCGCATGGTGTTGATGCCAACCCGTTTGTTTAGCATGCTGTTGATGCAAAATCATGTATATGACAAGTATATGAAGCTAAACCACTTGATTCGCATGGATTTGAAGATAACCCTTCTAGTTCGCATTGATTTGAAGCTAAATCATGTGTTTCGCATGGATTCGAAGACAACCCTTCTACATCGCATTGATTTGAAGCTAAATCATGTGTTTCGAATGGATTTGAAGCTAACTCGTTTGTTTCGCATGGAGTTGAAGCTAAGTCAAGTATGGCACAAGTATTTGAAGCTAAACCATTTGTTTCGCATGGATTCGAAGATCAGCCTTCTACTACCCATTGATTTGGAGCTAAATCATGTGTTTCGCTTGGATTTGAAGCGAACTCGTTTGTTTCGTATGCAGTTGAAGCTAAATTATGTATACTACAAGTATTTGGAGCTAAACCATTTGTTTCGCATGGATTTGAAACTACGCCTTCTACTTCGCATTGATTTGAAGCTAAATAATTTGTTTCGCTTGGATTTGAAGCGAACTCGTTTGTTTCGCATGCTGTTAAGGCTAAATAATTTATATCACAAGTATTTGAAGCTAAACCATTTGTTTAGCATGGATTCGAAGATCAGTCTTCTACTTCGCATTGATTTGAAGCTAAATAATGTGTTTCGCTTGGATTTTAAGCTTACTCGTTTGTTTCGTATGCATTTGAAGCTAAATCATGCACATCACAAATATTTGAAGCTGAACCACTTGTTTCGCATGGATTTGAAGATAACCCTTCTACTTCGCATTGATTTGAAGCTAAGTCATGTGTTTCGCTTGGATTTCAAACTAACTCGATTGTATCGCATGCAGTTGAAGTTAAATCATGTATATCACAAGTATCTGAAGCTAAACCATTTGCTTCGCATGGATTTTAAGCTGAGCCTTCTACTTCGCATTGATTTGAAGCTAAATCGGGTGTTTCGCATGGATTTGAATCTAACTCGTTTGCTTCGCATGCATTTGAAGCTAAATCATATATATCACAAGTATTAGAAGCTAAACCATTTAACTCGCATGGATTTGAAGTTAAGCCTTCTACTTCGCATTGATTTGAATCTAAATCATGCATTTCGCATGGATTCGAAGCTAACTCATTTGATTCGCTTGCTGTTGAAGCAAAATCACGCATATCACAAGTATTTGTAACTAAACCATTTGTTTCGCATGGATTCGAAGATCTGTCTTCTAGTTCGCATTGATTTGAAGCTAAGTCACGTGTTTCGCATAGATTAGAAGCTAACTCGTTTTTATCGCCTGCATTTGAAGCTATATCACTTATATCGTAAGTATCTGAAGCTAAATCATTTGTTTATCATGGATTTAAAGCTAAACCATCAACATCGCATTAATTTGAAGCTAAATCATGTGATTCGCTTGGATTTGAAGCTAACTCGTTTGTTCCACATGCAGTTGAAGCTAAATCATGTATATCACAAGTATTTGAAGCTGAACCATTTGTTTCGCATGGCTTCGAAGATCAGCCATCTACCTCGTATTGATTTAAAGCTAAATCATGTGTTTCTCATGGATTTGAAGCTAACTCGTTTGTATCGCATGCAGTTGAAGCTAAATCATGTATATCACAAGCATTTGAAACTAAACCATTTGATTCGCACGGATTTGAAGCTAAGCCTTCTACTTCGCATTGATTTGAAGTTAAATCATTTGTTTCCCTTGGAATTGAAGCTAACTCGTTTGCTCCGCATGCAGTTGAAGCTAAATCGTGTATATCACAAGTATTTGAACATATACCATTTGTTCTGCATGGATTCGTAGACAAGCCTTCTACTTCGCATTGATTTGAAGCTAAATCAAGTGTATCGCATGGATTTGAAGACAACTCATTTGTTTCGTCTTCATTTGAAACTATATCACTTTGTTTTGCATGGATTCGAAGATAAGCCTTCTACTTCGCATTGATTTCAAGCTAAATCATGTGTTTCGCATGCATTTGAAGCTAACTCGATTGTTTCGCATGCAGTTGAATGTAAATCATGTATATCACAACTATTTGCAGCTGAACCATTTGCTACGCATGAATATTAAGCTAAACCATGTGTTACGAATGAATTTGAAGCTAAATCATGTATTTCGCATGCATTTGAAGCTAACTCGTTTTCTTCGCCTGCATTTGATGCTAAATCATGTATATCACAGGTATTTGAAGCTAAACCATTTGTTTCGCATGGATTCGAAGATAAGCCTTCTACTTCGCATTGATTTGAAGCGAAATCATGTGTATCGCTTGGATTTGAAGCCAACACGTTTGTTTCGTCTGCATTTGAAGCTATATCACTTATATCGCAAGTATATGAAGCGAAATAATTCTTTTCGCATGGATTATAAGCTAAGCCTTCTACTACGCATGAATTTGAAGCTAAATCATGTGTTTCGATTGGATTTGAAGCTAACTCGTTTGTTTCCATGCAGTTGAAGCTAAATCACGTGTATCACATGTATTTGAAGCTACACCATTTGATTCGAATGGATTTGAAGCTAAGTCTTCTACTTCGCATTGATTTGAAGCTGAATCATGTGGTTGCGCATGGATTTGAAGATAACACGTTTGTTTCGCATGCAGTTGAAGCTATATCACTTACATTCGCAAGTATTTTAAGCCAAATCATTCGGTTCGCATGGATTTGAAGCTATGCCTTCTACTTCGCATTGATTTGAAGTTAAATCATTTGTTTCGCATGGATTTGAAGCTAACTCGATTGTTTCGCATGCAGTTGAAGCTAAATCCTGTATATTACAAGTATTTGAAACTAGATTATTTGTGTCGCATGGATTTAAAGGTAAGCCTCCTACTTCGCATTGATTTGAAGCTAAATTATGTGGTTCGCATGGATTTGAAGCCAACTCGTTTGTTTTGCATGCAGTTGAATTTAAATCATATGTATCAGAAGTATTTGATGCTAACCCAATTGGTTCGCGTGGATTTAAAGCAAAGCCTTCTTCTTCGCATTGATTTGAAGCTAAATCGTGTGTTTCGCATGGATTTGATGCTAACTCGTTTGTTTCGCATGCAGTTGAATCTAGCTCATGTATATCACGAGTATTTGAAGCTGAACCATTTGATTCGCATGGATTTGAAGTTAAGCACTCTAGTTCGCATTGAATTGAAGCTAAATCATGAGTTTCGCTTGGATTTGAAGCGAACTCGTTTGTATCGCATGCAGTTGAAGCTAAATCATGTATATCACAAGTATTTGAAGCTGAAACGTTTGATCCGCATGAATATAAATCCAAACCATGTATTTCGTATGAATTTGTAGCTAAATCATGTGTTTCGCATGGATTTGAACTACCTCGTTTGATTCGCATGCAGTTGAAGCTAAATCATGTATACCACAAGTATTTGAAGCTGAACCATTCGTTTAGCATGGATTTGAAGCTAAGCCATCTACTTCGCATTCATTTGAACTTAAATCATGTGTTTCGCTTGGATTTGAATCTGACTCGTTTGTTTCGCATGCAGTTGAAGCTATATCATGCCTAAAACAAGTATTTGAAACTACACCATTCGTTTCGCATGGATTTGAAGCTAATTCATTTTTGTCGCATGTATTTTTAAGCGAAGCCTTCTACTTCTTATTGATTTGATGCTATCTCATGTGTTTCGCTTGGATTTGAAGCTAACTTGTTTATTTCGCATGCAGTTGAAGCTAAATCATGTATATCACAAGAATTTGACGCTAAACCATTTGTTCCGCATGGATTTGAATATAAGCCTTCTACTTCGCATTGATTTAAAGCTGATTCATGTAATTCGCATGGATTTGAAGATAACTCGATTTTTTGGCATACAGTTGAAGCTAAATCAAGTATATCACAGGTATTTGAAGCTAAATCATGTGTTTCGCTTGGATTTGAAACTATGCCTTCTACTTCGCATTGATTTGAAGCTAAATCATGTCTTTCGCATGGACGTCAATCTAACTCGATTGTTTCGCCTGCCGTCGAAGCTATATCACATATATTGACAAGTATTTGAAGCTCAATCATTCGTTTCGCTTGGATTTGAAACTAAGCATTCTACTTCGCATTGATTTGAAACTAAATCATGTGTTTCGCATGGATTTGAAGCTAACTCGTTTGTTTAGCATGCTGTTGAAGCAAAATCACGTATATCACAAGTATTTGAAGCTGAACCATTTGTTTCGCACGGATTTGAAGCTAAGCCTTCTACTTCGCATTGATTTGAAGCTGAATCATGTGTTTCGTTTGTATTTGCAGCTAACTCGTTTGTTTGGCATGCAGTTGAAGCTAAATCATGTATATCAAAAGTATTTGAAGTTAAACCATTTGATTCGCATGGATTTGAAGATATGCCTCTACTTCGCATTGATTTGAAGGTAAATCATGTGTTTCGCATGGATTCGAAGCTAACTCGTTTGTTTTGCCTGCATTTGAAGCTAAATCGTGTATATCACAAGTATTTGAAGCTAAATGATTTGTTTCGCATTGATTAGAAGCTAAGGCTTCTACTTCGCATTCATTTGAAGTTAAATCATGTGTTTCCCTTTGGTGTGAAGCTAACTCGCGTGTATAGCACGCAGTTGAAGCCAAATCTTGTATATCACAGGTATTTGAAGCTAAACCATTTGTTTCGCATGGATTCGACGCTAAGCCTTCGCCTTCGCATTGATTTGAAGCTAAATCACGTGTTCCGCATGGATTTGAAGCTAACTCGTTTGTTTAGCATGCAGTTGAAGTTAAATCATGTATATCAAAAGTATTTGAAGTTAAACCATTTGTTTCGCATAGATTTGAAGCTAAACCATCTATAACGTATTGAGTTGAAGCTAAATCAAGTGTTTCGCTTGGATTTAAAGCTAACTCGTTTGTTTCGCATGCAATTGAAGCTAAATCATGTGTTTCGTATGGATTTGAAGCTAACTCGTTTGTATCACATGCAGTTGTATTTAAATCATGTATATCACAAGTATTTGAAGCTAAACCATTTGTTTCGCATGGATTCGAAGATCAGCCTTGTGCTTCGCATAGATTTGCAGCTAAATCATGTGTTCCGTATGGATTTGAAGCTAACTCGTTTGTTTGGCATGCATTTGAAGCTAAATCATGCACATCACAAATATTTGAAGCTGAACCACTTGTTTCGCATGGATTTGAAGATAAGCCTTCTACTTCGCATTGATTTGAAGCTAAATCATGTGTTTCGCATGGAGTTGAAGCCAACCCGTTTGTTTAGCTTGCTGTTGAAGCTAAATCATGTATATCACAAGTATTTGAAGCTAAACCATTTGTTTCGCATGGATTCGAAGATCAGCATTGTACTACGCATTGACATGAAGTTAACTCATTTGTTTCGCATGGATTTGAAGCAATATCGTTTGTTTCGCATGCAGATGAAGTTAAATCATGTATATCACAGGTCTTTGAAGCTAAACCATTTGTTTCGCATGGATTCGAAGATAACCCTTCTACTTCGCATTGATTTGATGCTAAATCATGTGTTTCGCATGGATTTGAAGCTAACTCGTTTGTTCCGCATGCAGTTGAAGCTAAATCATGTATATCACAAGTGTTTGAAGCTAAACCACTTGTTTTGCATGGATTTTAAGATAATCCTTCTACTTCGCATTGATTTGAAGCTAAATCATGTGTTTGGCATGAATTTGAAGCTAACTCGTTTGCTTCGTCTGCATTTGAAGCTATATCACTTATATTCGCAAGCATTTGGAGCTCAATCATTCGTTTCGCATGGATTTGAAGCTAAGCCTTCTACTTCGCATTTATTTGAAGCTAAATCATGTGGTTGCGCATGGATTTGAAGATAACACGTTTGTTTCGCATGCAGTTGCAGCTATATCACTTATATTCGCAAGTATTTGAAGCCAAATCATTCGGTTCGCATGGATTTGAAGCTATGCCTTCTACTTCGCATTTGATTTAAAGCTAAATCAAGTGTTTGGCATTGATTTGGAGCTATCTCGATTATTTCGCCTGCATTTGAATCTGTATCACTTATACCGCAATTATCTGGAGATAAATCATTTGTTTCTCATGTATTTATATGCTATATCATGTGTTTCGCATGGATTTGAAGCTGACTCGGTTGTGTCGCACTTAGTTGAAGGTAAATCTTGTATATAACAAGTATTTGAAGCTAAACCATATGCTTCGCATGAATTTTAAGCTAAATCATGTGTTTCGCATGGATTTGAAGCTAAGCCTTCTACTTCGCATTGATTTGAATCTAAATCATGTGTTTTGCATGGATTTGAAGCTAACTCGTTTGTTTCGCCAGCATTTGAAGCTATATCACTTATATTCGCAAGCATTTGAATGTCAATCATTCGTTTCGCATGGACTTGAAGATAAGCCTTCTACTTCGCATTGATTTGAGGCTAAATCATGTGCTTTGCATGGATTTGCAGCTAACTCGTTGGTTTCGCTTGCAGTTGAAGCTAAATCATGTATATCACAAGTATTTGAAGCTAAACCACTTGTTTCGCATGGATTCGAAGGTAAGCCTTCTACTTCGCCTTGATTTGATGCTAAATCATGTGTTTCGCATGGATTTGATGCTAACTCGTTTGTTTCGCTTGCTGTTGAATGTAAATCATGTATATCACAAGTATTTGAAGCTAAAACATTTGATTCGAATGGATTTGAACCTAAGCCTTCTACTTCGCACTGATTTGAAGCTAAACCATTTGTTTCGCATGGATTCGAAGATAAGCCTTCAACCACGCATTGAATTGAAGCTAAATCATGTGTTTCGTATGGATTTGAAGTTAACACGTTTGTTTCGCATGCTGTTGAAGCTAAATCATGTATATTACAAGCATTTGAAGCTAAACCATTTGTTTCGCATGGATTCGAAGATAAGCCTTCTACTTCGCATTGATTTAAAGCTAAATCATGTGTTTCGCATGGATTTGAAGCTAACTCGTTTGTTTCGCATGCTGTTGAAGCTAAATCATGTATATCACAAGTATTTGAAGCTAAACCATTTGTATCGCAAGGAATCGAAGATATGCCTCATACTTCGCATTGATTTGAAGCTAAATCATGTGTTTCGCATGGATTTGAAGCTAACTCGTTTGTTTCGCTTGCAGTTGAAGCTAAATCATGTATATCACAAATATTTGCAGCTAAACCATTTGTTTCGCATGGATTCGAAGATAACCCTTCTACTTCGCATTGATTTGAAGCTAAATCATGTGTTTCGCATGGATTTGAAGCTAACTCGTTTGTTTCGCATGCTGTTGAAGCTAAATCATGTATATCACAAGTATTTGCAGCTAAACCATTTGTTTCGCATGGATTCGAAGATAACCCTTCTACTTCGCATTGATTTGAAGCTAAATCATGTGTTTCGCATGGATTTGAAGCTAACTCGTTTGTTTCGCATGCTGTTGAAGCTAAATCATGTATATCACAAGTATTTGAAGCTAAACCATTTGTATCGCAAGGAATCGAAGATATGCCTCATACTTCGCATTGATTTGAAGCTAAATCATGTGTTTCGCATGGATTTGAAGCTAACTCGTTTGTTTCGCATGCTGTTGAAGCTAAATCAAGTGTATCACAAGTATTTGAAGCTAAACAATTTGCTTCGCATTTATTCGAAGCTAAGCCTTCTACTTCGCATTGATTTGAGGCTAAATCATGTGTTTCGCTTGGATTTGAAGTTAACTTGTTTTTTCGCTAGCAGTTGAAGCTAAATCATGTATATCACAAGTATTTGAAGCTAAACCATTTGATTCCCATGGATTTGAAGCTAAGCTTTCTACTTAGCATTGATTTGAAGATAAATCATGTGTTTCGCTTGGATTTGAAGATAACTTGTTTGCTTCGCATGCTGTTGAAGCTAAATCATGTATATCACAAGTATTTGAAGCTAAACCATTTGCTTCGCATGGATTCGAAGGTCAGCCTTCTACTTCGCATTGATTTGCTGCTAAGTCATTTGTTTCGCATGGATTTGAAGCTAACTCGTTTGTTTCGCATGCAGTTGAAGCTAAATCATGTATATCACAAGTATTTGAAGCTAAACCATTTGTTTCGCATGGATTCGAAGATAAGCCTTCTACTTCGCATTGATTTGAAGCTAAATCATGTGTTTCGCATGGATTTGAAGCTAACTCGTTTGTTTCGCATGCTGTTGAAGCTAAGTCATGTATATCACAAGTATTTGAAGCTAAACCATTTGTTTCGCATGGATTCGAAGATAAGCCTTCCACTTCGCATTCATTTGAAGCTAAATCATGTGTTCCGCATGGATTTGAAGCTAACTCGTCTGTTTCGCATGCAGTTGAAGCTGAATCATGTACATCACAAGTATTTGCGGCTAAACCATTTGTTTCGCATGGATTCGAAGGTACCCCTTCTACTTCGCATTGATTTGAAGCTACATCATGTGTTTCGCATGGATTTGAATCTAACTCGTTTGTTTCGCATGCTGTTGAAACGAAATAATGTATATCACAAGTATTTGAAGCTAAACCATTTGCTTCGCATGGATTCGAAGATCAGCCTTCTACTTCGCATTGATTAGATGCTAAATCATGTGTTTCGCATGGATTTGAAGTTAACTCGTTTGTCTCGCATGCTGTTGAAGCTAAATCATGTATAACACAAGTATATGAAGCTAATCCAATTGTTTCGCATGGATTCGAAGATAAGCCTCCTAGCTCGCATTGATTTGAAGCTAAATCATGTGTTTCGCATGGATTTGAATCTAACTCGTTTGTTTCGCATGCTGTTGAAACTAAATCATGTATATCACAAGTATTTGAAGCTAAACAAACCATTTGCTTCGCATGGATTCGAAGATCAGCCTTCTACTTCGCATTGATTAGATGCTAAATCATGTGTTTCGCATGGGTTTGAAGCTAACTCGTTTGTTTCGCCTGCATTTAAAGCCATATCACTTATATTATCAAGTATGTGAAGCTAAATCATTTGTTTCGCATGGATTCGAAGATAACCCTTCTACTTCGCATTGATTTGAAGCTAAATCATGTGTTTCGCATGGATTTGAAGCTAACTCGTTTGTTTCGCATGCTGTTGAAGCTAAATCATGTATATCACAAGTATTTGAAGATAATCCATTTGTTTCGCATGGATTCGAAGATATGCCTTCTACTTCGCATTGATTTGAAGCTAAATCATTTGTTTCGCATGGATTTGATTCTAACTCGTTTGTTTCGCATGCTGTAGGAACTAAATCATGTATATCACAAATATTTGAAGCTATATCATTTGTTTCGCATTTATTCGAAGATAAGCATTCTACTTCGCATTGATTTTAATCTAAATCATGTGTTTCGCATGGATTTGAAGCAAACTCTTTTTTTCGTATGCAGTTGAAGCTAAATCATGTATATCACAAGTATTTGCAGCTAAACCATTTGTTTCGCATGGATTCGAAGATAACCCTTCTACTTCGCATTGATTTGAAGCTAAATCATGTGTTTCGCATGGATTTGGAGCTAACTCGTTTGTTTCGCATGCTGTTGAAGCTAAATCATGTATATCACAAGTATTTGAAGCTAAACCATTTGTATCGCAAGGAATCGAAGATATGCCTCCTACTTCGCATTGATTTGAAGCTAAATCATGTGTTTCGCATGGATTTGAAGCTAACTCGTTTGTTTCGCATGCTGTTGAAGCTAAATCAAGTGTATCACAAGTATTTGAAGCTAAACAATTTGCTTCGCATTTATTCGAAGCTAAGCCTTCTACATCGCATTGATTTGAGGCTAAATCATGTGTTTCGCTTGGATTTGAAGTTAACTCGTTTTTTCGCTAGCAGTTGAAGCTAAATCATGTATATCACAAGTATTTGAAGCTAAACCATTTGATTCCCATGGATTTGAAGCTAAGCTTTCTACTTAGCATTGCTTTGAAGATAAATCATGTGTTTCGCTTGGATTTGAAGATAACTTGTTTGCTTCGCATGCTGTTGAAGCTAAATCATGTATATCACAAGTATTTGAAGCTAAACCATTTGCTTCGCATGGATTCGAAGGTCAGCCTTCTACTTCGCATTGATTTGCTGCTAAGTCATTTGTTTCGCATGGATTTGAAGCTAACTCGTTTGTTTCGCATGCAGTTGAAGCTAAATCATGTATATCACATGTATTTGAAGCTAAACCATTTGTTTCGCATGGATTCGAAGATAAGCCTTCTACTTCGCATTGATTTGAAGCTAAATCATGTGTTTGGCATGGATTTGAAGCTAACTCGTTTGTTTCGCATGCTGTTGAAGCTAAATCATGTATATCACAAGTATATGAAGCTAATCCAATTGTTTCGCATGGATTCGAAGATAAGCCTTCCACTTCGCATTGATTTGAAGCTAAATCATGTGTTCCGCATGGATTTGAAGCTGACTCGTTTGTTTCGCATGCAGTTGAAGCTGAATCATGTATATCACAAGTATTTGCGGCTAAACCATTTGTTTCGCATGGATTCGAAGATAAGCCTTCTACTTCGCATTGATTTGAAGCTAAATCATTTGTTTCGCATGGATTTGATTCTAACTCGTTTGTTTCGCATGCTGTAGGAACTAAATCATATATATCACAAGTATTTGAACCTAAACCATTTGCTTCGCATGGATTCGAAGGTCAGCCTTCTACTTCTCATTGATTTGATGCTAAATCATTTGTTTCGCATGGATTTGAAGCTAACTCGTTTGTTTCGCATGCTGTTGAAGCTAAATCATGTATATCACAATTATTTGAAGCTAAACCATTTGTATCGCATGGGATCGAAGATAACCCTACTAATTCGCATTGATTTGAAGCTAAATCATGTGTTTCGCATGGATTTGAAGCTAACTCGTTTATTTCGCATGCTGTTGAAGCTAAATCAAGTGTATCACAAGTATTTGGAGCTAAACAATTTGCTTCGCATGGATTCGAAGATCAGCCTTCTACTTCGCATTGATTAGATGCTAAATCATGTGTTTCGCATGGGTTTGAATCTAACTCGTTTTTTCGCTAGCAGTTGAAGCTAAATCATGTATATCACAAGTATTTGAAGCTAAACCGTTTGATTCCCATGGATTTGAAGCTAAGCTTTCTACTTAGCATTGATATGAAGATAAATCATGTGTTTCGCTTGGATTTGATGATAACTCGTTTGCTTCGCATGCTGTTGAAGCTAAATCAAGTGTATCACAAGTATTTGAAGCTAAACAATTTGCTTCGCATGGATTCGAAGATCAGCCTTCTACTTCGCATTGATTAGATGCTAAATCATGTGTTTCGCATGGGTTTGAAGCTAACTCGTTTGTTTCACCTGCATTTGAAGCTATATCACTTATATTCTCAAGTATGTGAAGCTAAATCATTCGTTGCGCATGGATTTGAAGCTAAGCCGTCAACTTCGCGTTGACTTGATGATAAATCATGTTTTTCGCTTGGACTTGAAGCTAACTCGTTTGTTTCGCATGCTGTTGAAGCTAAATCATGTATATCACAAGTATTTGAAGCTAAACCATTTGTTTCGCATGGATTCGAAGATTAGCCTTTCACATCGCATTGATTTGAAGCTAAATCATTTGTTTCGCATGGATTTGAAGTTAACTCGTTTGTCTCGCATGCAGTTGAAGCTAAATCAAGTGTATCACAAGTATTTGAAGCTAAAGCATTTGCTTCGCATGGATTGCGAAGATCAGCATTCTACTTCTCATTGATTAGATGCTAAATCATGTGTTTCGCATGGGTTTGAAGCTAACTCGTTTGTTTCGCCTGCATTTGAAGCTATATCACTTATATTCACAAGTATGTGAAGCTAAATCTTTCGTTTCGCATGGATTTGAAGCTAAGCCATCAACTTCGCGTTGACTTGATGCTAAATCATGTTTTTCGTTTGGACTTGAAACTAACTCGTTTGCTTCGCATGCTGTTGAAGCTAAATCATGTATATCACAAGTATTTGAAGTTAAACCATTTGTTTCTCATGGATTCGAAGATAATCCATCTATTTCGCATTGATTTGAAGCTAAATCATGTGTTTAGCATGAATTTGAATCTAACTCGTTTGTTTCGCATGCTGTTGAAACTAAATCATTTATATCACAAGTATTTGAAGCTAAACCATTTGCTTCGCATGGATTCGAAGATAACCCTTCTACTTCGCATTGATTTGAAGCTAAATCATGTGTTTCGCATGGATTTGAAGCTAACTCGTTTGTTTCGCATGCTGTTGAAGCTAAATCATGTATATCACAAGTATTTGAAGCTAAACCATTTGTATCGCAAGGAATCGAAGATATGCCTCCTACTTCGCATTGATTTGAGGCTAAATCATGTGTTTCGCTTGGATTTGAAGCTAACTCGTTTTTTCGCTAGCAGTTGCAGCTAAATCAAGTGTATCACAAGTATTTGAAGCTAAACAATTTGCTTCGCATTTATTCGAAGCTAAGCCTTCTACTTCGCATTGATTTGAGGCTAAATCATGTGTTTCGCTTGGACTTGAAGCTAACTCGATTTTCGCTAGCAGTTGAAGCTAAATCATGTATATCACAAGTATTTGAAGCTAAACCATTTGATTCCCATGGATTTGAAGCTAAGCTTTCTACTTAGCATTGCTTTGAAGATAAATCATGTGTTTCGCTTGGATTTGAAGATAACTTGTTTGCTTCGCATGCTGTTGAAGCTAAATCATGTATATCACAAGTATTTGAAGCTAAACCCTTTGCTTCGCATGGATCCGAAGGTCAGCCTTCTACTTCGCATTGATTTGCTGCTAAGTCATTTGTTTCGCATGGATTTGAAGCTAACTCGTTTGTTTCGCATGCAGTTGAAGCTAAATCATGTATATCACAAGTATTTGAAGCTAAACCATTTGTTTCGCATGGATTCGAAGATAAGCTTTCTACTTCGCATTGATTTGAAGCTACATCATGTGTTTCGCATGGATTTGAATCTAACTCGTTTGTTTCGCATGCTGTTGAAACGAAATAATGTATATCACAAGTATTTGAAGCTAAACCATTTGCTTCGCATGGATTCGAAGATCAGCCTTCTACTTCGCATTGATTAGATGCTAAATCATGTGTTTCGCATGGATTTGAAGTTAACTCGTTTGTCTCGCATGCTGTTGAAGCTAAATCATGTATATCACAAGTATATGAAGCTAATCCATTTGTTTCGCATGGATTCGGAGATAAGCCTCCTAGCTCGCATTGATTTGAAGCTAAATCATGTGTTTCGCATGGATTTGAATCTAACTCGTTTGTTTCGCATGCTGTTGAAACTAAATCATGTATATCACAAGTATTTGAAGCTAAACCATTTGCTTCGCATGGATTCGAAGATCTGCCTTCTACTTCGCATTGATTAGATGCTAAATCATGTGTTTCGCATGGATTTGATTCTAACTCGTTTGTTTCGCATGCTGTAGGAACTAAATCATGTATATCACAAGTATTTGAACCTAAACCATTTGCTTCGCATGGATTCGAAGGTCAGCCTTCTACTTCGCATTGATTTGATGCTAAATCATTTGTTTCGCATGGATTTGAAACTAACTCGTTTGTTTCGCATGCTGTTGAAGCTAAATCATGTATATCACAATTATTTGAAGCTAAACCATTTGTATCGCATGGAATCGAACATAACACTTCTAATTCGCATTGATTTGAAGCTAAATCATGTGTTTCGCATGGATTTGAGGCTAACTCGTTTATTTCGCATGCTGTTGAAGCTAAATCAAGTGTATCACAAGTATTTGGAGCTAAACAATTTGCTTCGCATGGATTCGAAGATCAGCCTTCTACTTCGCATTGATTAGATGCTAAATCATGTGTTTCGCATGGGTTTGAAGCTAACTCGTTTTTTCGCTAGCAGTTGAAGCTAAATCATGTATATCACAAGTATTTGAAGCTAAACCATTTGATTCCCATGGATTTGAAGCTAAGCTTTCTACTTAGCATTGATATGAAGATAAATCATGTGTTTCGCTTGGATTTGATGATAACTCGTTTGCTTCGCATGCTGTTGAAGCTAAATCAAGTGTATCACAAGTATTTGAAGCTAAACAATTTGCTTCGCATGGATTCGAAGATCAGCCTTCTACTTCGCATTGATTAGATGCTAAATCATGTGTTTCGCATGGGTTTGAAGCTAACTCGTTTGTTTCACCTGCATTTGAAGCTATATCACTTATATTCTCAAGTATGTGAAGCTAAATCATTCGTTGCGCACGGATTTGAAGCTAAGCCGTCAACTTCGCGTTGACTTGATGATAAATCATGTTTTTCGCTTGGACTTGAAGCTAACTCGTTTGTTTCGCATGCTGTTGAAGCTAAATCATGTATATCACAAGTATTTGAAGCTAAACCATTTGTTTCGCATGGATTCGAAGATTAGCCTTCCACATCGCATTGATTTGAAGCTAAATCATTTGTTTCGCATGGATTTGAAGTTAACTCGTTTGTCTCGCATGCAGTTGAAGCTAAATCAAGTGTATCACAAGTATTTGAAGCTAAACCATTTGCTTCGCATGGATTGCGAAGATCAGCATTCTACTTCTCATTGATTAGATGCTAAATCATGTGTTTCGCATGGGTTTGAAGCTAACTCGTTTGTTTCACATGCTGTTGAAGCTAAATCATGTATATCACAAGTATTTGAAGCTATATCATTTGTTTCGCATTTATTCGATGATAAGCCTTCTACTTCGCATTGATTTTAATCTAAATCATGTGTTCCGCATGGATTTGAAGCTAACACGTCTGTTTCGCATGCAGTTGAAGCTGAATCATGTACATCACAAGTATTTGCGGCTAAACCATTTGTTTCGCATGGATTCGAAGGTAACCCTTCTACTTCGCATTGATTTGAAGCTACATCATGTGTTTGGCATGGATTTGAATCTAACTCGTTTGTTTCGCATGCTGTTGAAACGAAATAATGTATATCACAAGTATTTGAAGCTAAACCATTTGCTTCGCATGGATTCGAAGATCAGCTTTCTACTTCGCATTGATTAGATGCTAAATCATGTGCATCGCATGGGTTTGAAGCTAACTCGTTTGTTTCGCCTGCATTTGAAGCCATATCACTTATATTTTCAAATATGTGAAGCTAAATCATTCGTTTCGCATGGATTTGAAGCTAAGCCGTCAACTTCGCGTTGACTTGATGATAAATCATGTTTTTCGCTTGGACTTGAAGTTAACTCGTTTGTTTCCAATGCTGTTGAAGCTAAATCATGTATATCACAAGTATTTGAAGCTAAACCATTTGTTTCGCATGGATTCCAAGATAACCCTTCTAATTCGCATTGATTTGTAGCTAAATCATGTGTTCGCATGGATTTGATGCTATCTCGTTTGCTTCGCATGCTGTTGAAGCTAAATCAAGTGTACCACAAGTATTTGAAGCTAAACAATTTGCTTCGCATTTATTCGAAGCTAAGCCTTCTACTTCGCATTGATTTGAGGCTAAATCATGTGTTTCGCTTGGATTTGAAGCTAACTCGTTTTTTCGCTAGCAGTTGCAGCTAAATCAAGTGTATCACAAGTATTTGAAGCTAAACCATTTGCTTCGCATGGATCCGAAGGTCAGCCTTCTACTTCGCATTGATTTGCTGCTAAGTCATTTGTTTCGCATGGATTTGAAGCTAACTCGTTTGTTTCGCATGCAGTTGAAGCTAAATCATGTATATCACAAGTATTTGAAGCTAAACCATTTGTTTCGCATGGATTCGAAGATAAGCCTTCTACTTCGCATTGATTTGAAGCTACATCATGTGTTTCGCATGGATTTGAATCTAACTCGTTTGTTTCGCATGCTGTTGAAACGAAATAATGTATATCACAAGTATTTGAAGCTAAACCATTTGCTTCGCATGGATTCGAAGATCAGCCTTCTACTTCGCATTGATTAGATGCTAAATCATGTGTTTCGCATGGATTTGAAGTTAACTCGTTTGTCTCGCATGCTGTTGAAGCTAAATCATGTATATCACAAGTATATGAAGCTAATCCATTTGTTTCGCATGGATTCGAAGATAAGCCTCCTAGCTCGCATTGATTTGAAGCTAAATCATGTGTTTCGCATGGATTTGAATCTAACTCGTTTGTTTCGCATGCTGTTGAAACTAAATCATGTATATCACAAGTATTTGAAGCTAAACCATTTGCTTCGCATGGATTCGAAGATCAGCCTTCTACTTCGCATTGATTAGATGCTAAATCATGTGTTTCGCATGGGTTTGAAGCTAACTCGTTTGTTTCGCCTGCATTTAAAGCCATATGACTTATATTATCAAGTATGTGAAGCTAAATCATTCGTTTTGCATGGATTTGAAGCTAAGCCATCAACTTCGCGTTGACTTGATGCTAATTCATGTGTTTCGCATGGATTTGAAGCTAACTCGTTTATTTCGCAGGCAGTTGAATCTGAATCATGTATATCAAAAGTATTTGAAGCTAAACTATTCGTTTCGCATGGATTCGAAGATAAGCCTTCCACTTCGCATTGATTTGAAGCTAAATCATGTGTTCCGCATGGATTTGAAGCTGACTCGTTTGTTTCGCATGCAGTTGAAGCTGAATCATGTATATCACAAGTATTTGCGGCTAAACCATTTGTTTCGCATGGATTCGAAGATAAGCCTTCCACTTCACATTCATTTGAAGCTAAATCATGTGTTCCGCATGGATTTGAAGCTAACTCGTCTGTTTCGCATGCAGTTGAAGCTGAATCATGTACATCACAAGTATTTGCGGCTAAACCATTTGTTTCGCATGGATTCGAAGGTAACCCTTCTACTTCGCATTGATTTGAAGCTACATCATGTGTTTCGCATGGATTTGAATCTAACTCGTTTGTTTCGCATGCTGTTGAAACGAAATAATGTATATCACAAGTATTTGAAGCTAAACCATTTGCTTCGCATGGATTCGAAGATCAGCCTTCTACTTCGCATTGATTAGATGCTAAATCATGTGCATCGCATGGGTTTGAAGCTAACTCGTTTGTTTCGCCTGCATTTGAAGCCATATCACTTATATTTTCAAATATGTGAAGCTAAATCATTCGTTTCGCATGGATTTGAAGCTAAGCCGTCAACTTCGCGTTGACTTGATGATAAATCATGTTTTTCGCTTGGACTTGAAGCTAACTCGTTTGTTTCACCTGCATTTGAAGCTATATCATTTATATTCTCAAGTATGTGAAGCTAAATCATTCGTTTCGCATGGATTTGAAGCTAAGCCGTCAACTTCGCGTTGACTTGATGATAAATCATGTTTTTCGCTTGGACTTGAAGTTAACTCGTTTGTTTCCAATGCTGTTGAAGCTAAATCATGTATATCACAAGTATTTGAAGCTAAACCATTTGTTTCGCATGGATTCCAAGATAACCCTTCTAATTCGCATTGATTTGTAGCTAAATCATGTGTTCGCATGGATTTGATGCTAACTCGTTTGCTTCGCATGCTGTTGAAGCTAAATCAAGTGTACCACAAGTATTTGAAGCTAAACAATTTGCTTCGCATTTATTCGAAGCTAAGCCTTCTACTTCGCATTGATTTGAGGCTAAATCATGTGTTTCGCTTGGATTTGAAGCTAACTCGTTTTTTCGCTAGCAGTTGCAGCTAAATCAAGTGTATCACAAGTATTTGAAGCTAAACAATTTGCTTCGCATTTATTCGAAGCTAAGCCTTCTACGTCTCATTGATTTGAGGCTAAATCATGTGTTTCGCTTGGATTTGAAGCTAACTCGTTTTTTCGCTAGCAGTTGAAGCTAAATCATGTATATCACAAGTATTTGAAGCTAAACCATTTGATTCCCATGGATTTGAAGCTAAGCTTTCTACTTAGCATTGATTTGAAGATAAATCATGTGTTTCGCTTGGATTTGAATCTAACTCGTTTGTTTCGCATGCTGTTGAAACGAAATAATGTATATCACAAGAATTTGAAGCTAAACCATTTGCTTCGAATGGATTCGAAGATCAGCCTTCTACTTCGCATTGATTAGATGCTAAATCATGTGTTTCGCATGGATTTGAAGTTAACTCGTTTGTCTCGCATGCTGTTGAAGCTAAATCATGTATATCACAAGTATTTGAAGCTAAACCATTTGCTTCGCATGGATCCGAAGGTCAGCCTTCTACTTCGCATTGATTTGCTGCTAAGTCATTTGTTTCGCATGGATTTGAAGCTAACTCGTTTGTTTCGCATGCAGTTGAAGCTAAATCATGTATATCACAAGTATTTGAAGCTAAACCATTTGTTTCGCATGGATTCGAAGATAAGCCTTTTACTTCGCATTGATTTGAAGCTACATCATGTGTTTCGCATGGATTTGAATCTAACTCGTTTGTTTCGCATGCTGTTGAAACGAAATAATGTATATCACAAGTATTTGAAGCTAAACCATTTGCTTCGCATGGATTCGAAGATCAGCCTTCTACTTCGCATTGATTAGATGCTAAATCATGTGTTTCGCATGGATTTGAAGTTAACTCGTTTGTCTCGCATGCTGTTGAAGCTAAATCATGTATATCACAAGTATATGAAGCTAATCCATTTGTTTCGCATGGATTCGAAGATAAGCCTCCTAGCTCGCATTGATTTGAAGCTAAATCATGTGTTTCGCATGGATTTGAATCTACCTCGTTTGTTTCGCATGCTGTTGAAACTAAATCATGTATATCACAAGTATTTGAACCTAACCATTTGCTTCGCATGGATTCGAAGATCAGCCTTCTACTTCGCATTGATTAGATGCTAAATCATGTGTTTCGCATGGGTTTGAAGCTAACTCGTTTGTTTCGCCTGCATTTAAAGCCATATCACTTATATTATCAAGTATGTGAAGCTAAATCATTCGTTTTGCATGGATTTGAAGCTAAGCCATCAACTTCGCGTTGACTTGATGCTAATTCATGTGTTTCGCATGGATTTGAAGCTAACTCGTTTATTTCGCAGGCAGTTGAATCTGAATCATGTATATCACAAGTATTTGAAGCTAAACCATTTGTTTCGCATGGATCCGAAGATAAGCCTTCTACTTCGCATTGATTTTAATCTAAATCATGTGTTTCGCATGGATTTGAATCTAACTCGTGCGTTTCGCATGCTGTTGAAACTAAATCATGTATATCACAAGTATTTGAAGCTAAACCATTTGTTTCGCATGGATTCGAAGATAAGCCTCCTACTTCGCATTGATTTGATGCTAAATCATGTGTTTAGCATGGGTTTGAAGCTAACTCGTTTGTTTCGCCTGCATTTGAAGCTATATCACTTATATTCACAAGTATGTGAAGCTAAATCATTCGTTTCGCATTTATTTGAAGCAAAGCCATCAACTTCGCGTTGACTTGATACTAAATCATGTTTTTCGTTTGGACTTGAAGCTAACTCGTTTGTTTAGCATGTTGTTGAAGCTAAATCATGTATATCACAAGTATTTGAAGCTATATCATATGATTCGCATGGATTCGAAGATAACCCTTCTAATTCGCATTGATTTGAAGCTAAATCATGTGTTTCGCATGGATTTGAAGCTAACTCGTTTGTTTCGCATGTTGTTGAAGCTAAATCAAGTGTATCACAAGTATTTGAAGCTAAACCATTTGTTTCGCATGGATTCGAAGATCAACCTTCTACTTCGCATTGATTAGATGCTAAATCATGTGTTCGCATGGATTTGAAAGTACCTCGTTTGTTTCGCATGCTGTTAAAGCTAAGTCATGTATATCACAAGTATTTCAAGCTAAACCATTTGCTTCGCATGGATTCGAAGATCATCCTTCTACTTCGCATTGATTAGATGCTAAATCATGTGTTTCGCATGGGTTTGAAGATAACTCGTTTGTTTCGCCTGCATTTGAAGCCATATCATTTATATTTTCAAGTATGTGAGGCTAAATCATTCGTTTTGCATGGATTTGAAGCTAAGCCATCAACTTCGCGTTGACTTGATGCTAATTCATGTGTTTCGCATGGATTTGAAGCTAACTCGTTTGTTTCGCAGGCAGTTGAAGCTGAATCATGTATATCAAAAGTATTTGAAGCTAAACTATTCGTTTCGCATGGATTCGAATATAAGCCTTCCACTTCGCATTGATTTGAAGCTAAATCATGTGTTCCGCATGGATTTGAAGCTGACTCGTTTGTTTCGCATGCTGTTGAAGCTAAATCATGTATATCACAAGTATTTGAAGCTAAACCATTTGTTTTGCATGGATTCGAAGATAAGCCTCCTACTTCGCATTGATTTGAAGCTAAATCATGTGTTTCGCATGGATTTGAAGCTAACTCGTTTGTTTCGCATGCTGTTGAATCTAAGTCATGTATATCATAAGTATTTGCGCCTAAACCATTTGTTTCGCATGGATTCGAAGGTAACCCTCCTACTTCGCATTGATTTGAAGCTAAATCATTTGTTTCGCATGGATTTGAATCTAACTCGTTTGTTTCGCATGCTGTTGAAGCTAAATCATGTATATCACAAGTATTTGAAGCTAAACCATTTGTTTCGCATGGATTCGAAGATAAGCCTCCTACTTCGCATTGATTTGAAGCTAAATCATGTGTTCGCATGGATTTGAAGCTAACTCGTTTGCTTCGCATGCTGTTGAAGCTAAATCAAGTGTATCACAAGTATTTGAAGCTAAACCATTTGTTTCGCATGGATTCGAAGATCAGCCTTCTACTTCGCATTGATTAGATGCTAAATCATGTGTTTTGCATGGATTTGAAGCTAACTCGTTTGTTTCGCATGCTGTTGAAGCTAAATCATGTATATCACAAGTATTTGAAGCTAAACCATTTGTTTCGCATGGATTCGAAGATAAGCCTTCCACTTCGCATTCATTTGAAGCTAAATCATGTGTTCCGCATGGATTTGAAACTAACTCGTTTGTTTCGCATGCAGTTGAAGCTGAATCATGTATATCACAAGTATTTGCGGCTAAACCATTTGTTTCGCATGGATTCAAGGTAACACTTCTACTTCGCATTGATTTGAAGCTAAATCATGCGTTTCGCATGGATTTGAAGCTAACTCGTTTGTTTCGCATTCTGTTGAAGCTAAATCATGCATATCACAAGTATTTGAAGCTAAACCATTTGTTTCGCATGGATTCGAAGATAAGCCTCCTACTTCGCATTGATTTGAAGCTAAATCATGTGTTCGCATGGATTTGAAGCTACCTCGTTTGTTTCGCATGCTGTTAAAGCTAAATCATGTATATCACAAGTATTTGAAGCTAAACCATTTGCTTCGCATGGATTCGAAGGTCAGCCTTCTACTTCGCATTGATTAGATGCTAAATCATGTGTTTTGCATGGGTTTGAAGCTAACTCGTTTGTTTCGCCTGCATTTGAAGCCATATCACTTATATTTTCAAGCATGTGAAGCTAAATCATTCGTTTTGCATGGATTTGAAGCTAAGCCATCAACTTCGCGTTGACGTGATGATAATTCATGTGTTTCGCATGGATTTGAAGCTAACTCGTTTGTTTAGCATGCAGTTGAAGCTGAATCAGGTATATCAAAAGTATTTGAAGCTAAACTATTCGTTTCGCATGGATTCGAAGATAAGCCTTCTACTTCGCATTGATTTTAATCTAAATCATGTGTTTCGCATGGATCTGAAGATAACTCGTTTGTTTCGCATGCTGTTGAAGCTAAATCATGTATATCACAAGTATTTGAAGCTATATCATATGTTTCGCATGGATTCGAAGATAACCCTTCTAATTCGCATTGATTTGAAACTAAATCATGTGTTTCGCATGGATTTGAAGCTAACTCGTTTGTTTCGCATGCTGTTGAAGCTAAGTCATGTATATCACAAGTATTTCAAGCTAAACCATTTGTTTCGCATGGATTCGAAGGTAGCCCTTCTACTTCGCATTGATTTGAAGCTAAATCATGTGTTCCGCATGGATTCGAAGCTAACTCGATTGTTTCGCATGCAGTGGAAGCTGAATCATGTATATCACAAGTATTTGCGGCTAAACCATTTGTTTCGCATGGATTCGAAGGTAACACTTCTACTTCGCATTGATTTGAAGCTAAATCATTCGTTTCGCATGGATTTGAAGCTAACTCGTTTGTTTCGCATGCTGTTGAAGCTAAGTCATGTATATCACAAGTATTTGCGGCTAAACCATTTGTTTCGCATGGATTCGAAGGTAACCCTTCTACTTCGCATTGATTTGAAGCTAAATCATGTGTTCCGGATGGATTTGACGCTAACTCGTTTGTTTCGCATGCTGTTGAAGCTAAATCATGAATATCACAAGTATTTGAAGCTATATCATTTGTTTCGCATGGATTCGAAGATAAGCCTTCTACTTCGCATTGATTTTAATCTAAATCATGTGTTTCGCATGGATCTGAAGATAACTCGTTTGTTTCGCATGCTGTTGAAGCTAAATCATGTATATCACAAGTATTTGAAGCTATATCATATGTTTCGCATGGATTCGAAGATAACCCTTCTAATTCGCATTGATTTGAAGCTAAATCATGTGTTTCGCATGGATTTGAAGCTAACTCGTTTGTTTCGCATGCTGTTGAAGCTAAGTCTTGTATATCACAAGTATTTAAAGCTAAACCATTTGTTTCGCATGGTTTCGAAGATAAGCCTTCCACTTCGCATTCATTTGAAGCTAAATCATGTGTTCCGCATGGATTTGAAGCTAACTCGTTTGTTTCGCATGCTGTTGAAGCTAAATCATGTATATCACAAGTATATGAAGCTAATCTATTTGTTTCGCATGGATTCGTAGATAAGCCTTCTACTTCGCATTGATTTGAAGCTAAATCATGTGTTTCGCATGGATTTGAATCTAACTCGTTTGTTTCGCATGCTGTTGAAACTAAATCATGTATATCACAAGTATTTGAAGCTAAACCATTTGTTTCGCATGGATTCCAAGATAACCCTTCTAATTCGCATTTATTAGATGGTAAATCATGCGTTTCGCATGGATTTGAAGCTAACTCGATTGTTTCGCATTCTGTTGAAGCTAAATCATGCATATCACATGTATTTGAAGCTAAACCATTTGCTTCGCATGGATTCGAAGATCATCCTTCTACTTCGCATTGATTAGATGCTAAATCATGTGTATCGCATGGGTTTGAAGCTAACTCGTTTGTTTCGCCTGCATTTGAAGCCATATCACTTATATTTTCAAATATGTGTAGCTAAATCATTCGTATTGCATGAATTTGAAGCTAAGCCATCAACTTCGCGTTGACTTGATGCTAATTCATGTGTTTCGCATGGATTTGAAGCTAACTCGTTTGTTTCCTAGGCAGTTGAAGCTGAATCATGTATATCAAAAGTATTTGCGGCTAAACCATTTGTTTCGCATGGATTCGTAGGTAACCCTTCTACTTCGCATTGATTTGAAGTTAAATCATGTGTTTCGCATGAATTTGAATCTAACTCGTTTATTTCGTATGCTGTTTAAGCTAAATCATGTATATCACAAGTATTTGAAGCTAAACCATTTGTTACGCATGGATTCGAAGATCAGCCTTCTACTTCCCATTGATTTACGGCTAAATCATGTTTTCCGCATGGATTTTAAGCTTAACTCGTTTTTTTCGCATGCAGTTGAAGCTAAATCATGTATATCACAAGTATTTGAAGCTAAACCATTTGTTTCGCATGGATTCGAAGATAAGCCTCCTACTTCGCATTGATTTGATGCTAAATCATGTGTTTAGCATGGGTTTGAAGCTAACTCGTTTGTTTCGCCTGCATTTGAAGCTATATCACTTATATTCACAAGTATGTGAAGCTAAATCATTCGTTTCGCATTTATTTGAAGCAAAGCCATCAACTTCGCGTTGACTTGATACTAAATCATGTTTTTCGTTTGGACTTGAAGCTAACTCGTTTGTTTAGCATGTTGTTGAAGCTAAATCATGTATATCACAAGTATTTGAAGCTATATCATATGTTTCGCATGGATTCGAAGATAACCCTTCTAATTCGCATTGATTTGAAGCTAAATCATGTGTTTCGCATGGATTTGAAGCTAACTCGTTTGTTTCGCATGTTGTTGAAGCTAAATCATGTATATCACAAGTATTTGAAGCTATATCATATGTTTCGCATGGATTCGAAGATCAGCCTTCTACTTCGCATTGATTAGATGCTAAATCATGTGTTCGCATGGATTTGAAGCTACCTCGTTTGTTTCGCATGCTGTTAAAGCTAAGTCATGTATATCACAAGTATTTGCGGCTAAACCATTTGTTTCGCATGGATTCGAAGGTAACCCTTCTACTTCGCATTGATTTGAAGCTAAATCATGTGTTTCGCATGGATTTGAATCTAACTCGTTTGTTTCGCATGCTGTTGAAACTAAATCATGTATATCACAAGTATTTCAAGCTAAACCATTTGCTTCGCATGGATTCGAAGATCATCCTTCTACTTCGCATTGATTAGATGCTAAATCATGTGTTTCTCATGGGTTTGAAGCTAACTCGTTTGTTTCGCCTGCATTTGAAGCCATATCATTTATATTTTCAAGTATGTGAGGCTAAATCATTCGTTTTGCATGGATTTGAAGCTAAGCCATCAACTTCGCGTTGACTTGATGCTAATTCATGTGTTTCGCATGGATTTGAAGCTAACTCGTTTGTTTTGCAGGCAGTTGAAGCTGAATCATGTATATCAAAAGTATTTGAAGCTAAACTATTCGTTTCGCATGGATTCGAATATAAGCCTTCCACTTCGCATTGATTTGAAGCTAAATCATGTGTTCCGCATGGATTTGAAGCTGACTCGTTTGTTTCGCATGCAGTTGAAGCTGAATCATGTATATCACAAGTATTTGCGGCTAAACCATTTGTTTCGCATGGATTCGAAGGTAACCCTTCTACTTCACATTGATTTTAATCTAAATCATGTGTTTCGCATGGATTTGAAGCTAACTCGTTTGTTTCGCATGCTGTTGAAGCTAAATCATGTATATCACAAGTATTTGAAGCTAAACCATTTGTTTTGCATGGATTCGAAGATAAGCCTCCTACTTCGCATTGATTTGAAGCTAAATCATGTGTTTCGCATGGATTTGAAGCTAACTCGTTTGTTTCGCATGCTGTTGAATCTAAGTCATGTATATCATAAGTATTTGCGCCTAAACCATTTGTTTCGCATGGATTCGAAGGTAACCCTTCTACTTCGCATTGATTTGAAGCTAAATCATTTGTTTCGCATGGATTTGAATCTAACTCGTTTGTTTCGCATGCTGTTGAAGCTAAATCATGTATATCACAAGTATTTGAAGCTAAACCATTTCTTTCGCATGGATTCGAAGATAAGCCTCCTACTTCGCATTGATTTGAAGCTAAATCATGTGTTCGCATGGATTTGAAGCTAACTCGTTTGCTTCGCATGCTGTTGAAGCTAAATCAAGTGTATCACAAGTATTTGAAGCTAAACAATTTGTTTCGCATGGATTCGAAGATCAGCCTTCTACTTCGCATTGATTAGATGCTAAATCATGTGTTTTGCATGGATTTGAAGCTAACTCGTTTGTTTCGCATGCTGTTGAAGCTAAATCATGTATATCACAAGTATTTGAAGATATATCATTTGTTTCGCATGGATTCGAAGATTAGCCTTCTACTTCGCATTGATTAGATGCTAAATCATGTGTTTAGCATGGATTTGAAGCTAACTCGTTTGTTTCGCATGCTGTTGAAGATAAGTCATGTATATCACAAGTATTTGAAGCTAAACCATTTGTTTCGCATGGATTCGAATGATAAGCCTTCCACTTCGCATTCATTTGAAGCTAAATCATGTGTTCCGCATGGATTTGAAGCTAACTCGTTTGTTTCGCATGCAGTTGAAGCTGAATCATGTATATCACAAGTATTTGCGGCTAAACCATTTGTTTCGCATGGATTCAAGGTAACACTTCTACTTCGCATTGATTTGAAGCTAAATCATGCGTTTCGCATGGATTTGAAGCTAACTCGTTTGTTTCGCATTCTGTTGAAGCTAAATCATGCATATCACAAGTATTTGAAGCTAAACCATTTGTTTCGCATGGATTCGAAGATAAGCCTCCTACTTCGCATTGATTTGAAGCTAAATCATGTGTTCGCATGGATTTGAAGCTACCTCGTTTGTTTCGCATGCTGTTAAAGCTAAATCATGTATATCAGAAGTATTTGAAGCTAAACCATTTGCTTCGCATGGATTCGAAGGTCAGCCTTCTACTTCGCATTGATTAGATGCTAAATCATGTGTTTCGCATGGGTTTGAAGCTAACTCGTTTGTTTCGCCTGCATTTGAAGCCATATCACTTATATTTTCAAGTATGTGAAGCTAAATCATTCGTTTTGCATGGATTTGAAGCTAAGCCATCAACTTCGCGTTGACGTGATGATAATTCATGTGTTTCGCATGGATTTGAAGCTAACTCGTTTGTTTAGCATGCAGTTGAAGCTGAATCATGTATATCAAAAGTATTTGAAGCTAAACTATTCGTTTCGCATGGATTCGAAGATAAGCCTTCTACTTCGCATTGATTTTAATCTAAATCATGTGTTTCGCATGGATCTGAAGATAACTCGTTTGTTTCGCATGCTGTTGAAGCTAAATCATGTATATCACAAGTATTTGAAGCTATATCATATGTTTCGCATGGATTCGAAGATAACCCTTCTAATTCGCATTGATTTGAAGCTAAATCATGTGTTTCGCATGGATTTGAAGCTAACTCGTTTGTTTCGCATGCTGTTGAAGCAAAGTCATGTATATCACAAGTATTTCAAGCTAAACCATTTGTTTCGCATGGATTCGAAGGTAACCCTTCTACTTCGCATTGATTTGAAGCTAAATCATGTGTTCCGCATGGATTCGAAGCTAACTCGATTGTTTCGCATGCAGTGGAAGCTGAATCATGTATATCACAAGTATTTGCGGCTAAACCATTTGTTTCGCATGGATTCGAAGGTAACACTTCTACTTCGCATTGATTTGAAGCTAAATCATTCGATTCGCATGGATTCGAAGATAACCCTTCTAATTCGCATTGATTTGAAGCTAAATCATGTGTTTCGCATGGATTTGAAGCTAACTCGTTTGTTTCGCATGCTGTTGAAGCTAAGTCATGTATATCACAAGTATTTCAAGCTAAACCATTTGTTTCGCATGGATTCGAAGGTAACCCTTCTACTTCGTATTGATTTGAAGCTAAATCATGTGTTCCGCATGGATTTGAAGCTAACTCGTTTGTTTCGCATGCAGTTGAAGCTGAATCATGTATATCACAAGTATTTGCGGCTAAACCATTTGTTTCGCATGGATTCGAAGATAAGCCTCCTACTTCGCATTGATTTGAAGCTAGATCATGTGTTTCGCATGGATTTGAAGCTAACTCGTTTGTTTCGCATGCTGTTGAAGCTAAGTCATGTATATCACAAGTATTTGCGGCTAAACCATTTGTTTCGCATGGATTCGAAGATAACCCTTCTACTTCGCATTGATTTGAAGCTAAATCATGTGTTTCGCATGGATTTGAAGCTAACTCGTTTGTTTCGCAGGCAGCTGAAGCTGAATCATGTATATCAAAAGTATTTGAAGCTAAACTATTCGTTTCGCATGGATTCGAAGATAAGCCTTCCACTTCGCATTGATATGAAGATAAATCATGTGTTCGCATGGATTTGAAGCTACCTCGTTTGTTTCGCATGCTGTTAAAGCTAAGTCATGTATATCACAAGTATTTGCGGCTAAACCATTTGTTTCGCATGGATTCGAAGGTAACCCTTCTACTTCGCATTGATTTGAAGCTAAATCATGTGTTTCGCATGGATTTGAATCTAACTCGTTTGTTTCGCATGCTGTTGAAACTAAATCATGTATATCACAAGTATTTGAAGCTAAACCATTTGCTTCGCATGGATTCGAAGATCAGCCTTCTACTTCGCATTGATTAGATGCTAAATCATGTGTTTCGCATGGGTTTGAAGCTAACTCGTTTGTTTCGCCTGCATTTGAAGCCATATCACTTATATTTTCAAGTATGTGAAGCTAAATCATTCGTTTTGCATGGATTTGAAGCTAAGCCATCAACTTCGCGTTGACTTGATGCTAATTCATGTGTTTCGCATGGATTTGAAGCTAACTCGTTTGTTTCGCAGGCAGTTGAAGCTGAATCATGTATATCAAAAGTATTTGAAGCTAAACTATTCGTTTCGCATGGATTCGAAGATAAGCCTTCCACTTCGTATTGATTTGAAGCTAAATCATGTGTTCCGCATGGATTTGAAGCTGACTCGTTTGTTTCGCTAGCAGTTGAAGCTGAATCATGTATATCACAAGTATTTGCGGCTAAACCATTTGTTTCGCATGGATTCGAAGGTAACCCTTCTACTTCGCATTGATTTTAATCTAAATCATGTGTTTCGCATGGATTTGAAGCTAACTCGTTTGCTTCGCATGCTGTTGAAGCTAAATCAAGTGTATCACAAGTATTTGAAGCTAAACCATTTGTTTCGCATGGATTCGAAGATAAGCCTACCACTTCGCATTGATTTGAAGCTAAATCATGTGTTCCGCATGGATTTGAAGCTGACTCGTTTGTTTCGCATGCAGTTGAAGCTGAATCGTGTATATCACAAGTATTTGCGGCTAAACCATTTGTTTCGCATGGATTCGAAGGTAACCCTTCTACTTTGCATTGATTTGAAGCTAAATCATGTGTTTCGCATGGATTTGAATCTAACTCGTTTGTTTCGCATGCTGTTGAAACTAAATCATGTATATCACAAGTATTTGAAGCTAAACCATTTGCTTCGCATGGATTCGAAAATCAGCCTTCTACTTCGCATTGATTAGATGCTAAATCATGTGTTTCGCATGGGTTTGAAGCTAACTCGTTTGTTTCGCCTGCATTTGAAGCCATATCACTTATATTTTCAAGTATGTGAAGCTAAATCATTCGTTTTGCATGGATTTGAAGCTAAGCCATCAACTTCGCGTTGACTTGATGCTTATTCATGTGTTTCGCATGGATTTGAAGCTAACTCGTTTGTTTCGCAGGCAGTTGAAGCTGAATCATGTATATCAAAAGTATTTGAAGCTAAACTATTCGTTTCGCATCGATTCGAAGATAAGCCTTCCACTTCGCATTGATTTGAAGCTAAATCATGTGTTCCGCATGGATTTGAAGCTGACTCGTTTGTTTCGCATGCAGTTGAAGCTGAATCATGTATATCACAAGTATTTGCGGCTAAACCATTTGTTTCGCATGGATTCGAAGGTAACACTTCTACTTCGCATTGATTTTAATCTAAATTATGTGTTTCGCATGGATTTGAAGCTAACTCGTTTTTTTCTCATGCTGTTGAAGCTAAATCATGTATATCACAAGTATTTGAAGCTAAACTATTTGTTTCGCATGGATTCGAAGATAAGCCTCCTACTTCGCATTGATTTGAAGCTAAATCATGTGTTCGCATGGATTTGAAGCTAACTCGTATGCTTCGCATGCTGTTAAAGCTAAATCATGTATATCAGAAGTATTTGAAGCTAAACCATTTGCTTCGCATGGATTCGAAGGTCAGCCTTCTACTTCGCATTGATTAGATGCTAAATCATGTGTTTCGCATGGGTTTGAAGCTAACTCGTTTGTTTCGCCTGCATTTGAAGCCATATCACTTATATTTTCAAGTATGTGAAGCTAAATCATTCGTTTTGCATGGATTTGAAGCTAAGCCATCAACTTCGCGTTGACGTGATGATAATTCATGTGTTTCGCATGGATTTGAAGCTAACTCGTTTGTTTAGCATGCAGTTGAAGCTGAATCATGTATATCAAAAGTATTTGAAGCTAAACTATTCGTTTCGCATGGATTCGAAGATAAGCCTTCTACTTCGCATTGATTTTAATCTAAATCATGTGTTTCGCATGGATCTGAAGATAACTCGTTTGTTTCGCATGCTGTTGAAGCTAAATCATGTATATCACAAGTATTTGAAGCTATATCATATGTTTCGCATGGATTCGAAGATAACCCTTCTAATTCGCATTGATTTGAAGCTAAATCATGTGTTTCGCATGGATTTGAAGCTAACTCGTTTGTTTCGCATGCTGTTGAAGCTAAGTCATGTATATCACAAGTATTTCAAGCTAAACCATTTGTTTCGCATGGATTCGAAGGTAACCCTTCTACTTCGCATTGATTTGAAGCTAAATCATGTGTTCCGCATGGATTCGAAGCTAACTCGATTGTTTCGCATGCAGTGGAAGCTGAATCATGTATATCACAAGTATTTGCGGCTAAACCATTTGTTTCGCATGGATTCGAAGGTAACACTTCTACTTCGCATTGATTTGAAGCTAAATCATTCGATTCGCATGGATTCGAAGATAACCCTTCTAATTCGCATTGATTTGAAGCTAAATCATGTGTTTCGCATGGATTTGAAGCTAACTCGTTTGTTTCGCATGCTGTTGAAGCTAAGTCATGTATATCACAAGTATTTCAAGCTAAACCATTTGTTTCGCATGGATTCGAAGGTAACCCTTCTACTTCGTATTGATTTGAAGCTAAATCATGTGTTCCGCATGGATTTGAAGCTAACTCGTTTGTTTCGCATGCAGTTGAAGCTGAATCATGTATATCACAAGTATTTGCGGCTAAACCATTTGTTTCGCATGGATTCGAAGATAAGCCTCCTACTTCGCATTGATTTGAAGCTAGATCATGTGTTTCGCATGGATTTGAAGCTACCTCGTTTGTTTCGCATGCTGTTAAAGCTAAGTCATGTATATCACAAGTATTTGCGGCTAAACCATTTGTTTCGCATGGATTCGAAGGTAACCCTTCTACTTCGCATTGATTTGAAGCTAAATCATGTGTTTCGCATGGATTTGAATCTAACTCGTTTGTTTCGCATGCTGTTGAAACTAAATCATGTATATCACAAGTATTTGAAGCTAAACCATTTGCTTCGCATGGATTCGAAGATCAGCCTTCTACTTCGCATTGATTAGATGCTAAATCATGTGTTTCGCATGGGTTTGAAGCTAACTCGTTTGTTTCGCCTGCATTTGAAGCCATATCACTTATATTTTCAAGTATGTGAAGCTAAATCATTCGTTTTGCATGGATTTGAAGCTAAGCCATCAACTTCGCGTTGACTTGATGCTAATTCATGTGTTTCGCATGGATTTGAAGCTAACTCGTTTGTTTCGCAGGCAGTTGAAGCTGAATCATGTATATCAAAAGTATTTGAAGCTAAACTATTCGTTTCGCATGGATTCGAAGATAAGCCTTCCACTTCGTATTGATTTGAAGCTAAATCATGTGTTCCGCATGGATTTGAAGCTGACTCGTTTGTTTCGCTAGCAGTTGAAGCTGAATCATGTATATCACAAGTATTTGCGGCTAAACCATTTGTTTCGCATGGATTCGAAGGTAACCCTTCTACTTCGCATTGATTTTAATCTAAATCATGTGTTTCGCATGGATTTGAAGCTAACTCGTTTGCTTCGCATGCTGTTGAAGCTAAATCAAGTGTATCACAAGTATTTGAAGCTAAACCATTTGTTTCGCATGGATTCGAAGATAAGCCTACCACTTCGCATTGATTTGAAGCTAAATCATGTGTTCCGCATGGATTTGAAGCTGACTCGTTTGTTTCGCATGCAGTTGAAGCTGAATCGTGTATATCACAAGTATTTGCGGCTAAACCATTTGTTTCGCATGGATTCGAAGGTAACCCTTCTACTTTGCATTGATTTGAAGCTAAATCATGTGTTTCGCATGGATTTGAATCTAACTCGTTTGTTTCGCATGCTGTTGAAACTAAATCATGTATATCACAAGTATTTGAAGCTAAACCATTTGCTTCGCATGGATTCGAAAATCAGCCTTCTACTTCGCATTGATTAGATGCTAAATCATGTGTTTCGCATGGGTTTGAAGCTAACTCGTTTGTTTCGCCTGCATTTGAAGCCATATCACTTATATTTTCAAGTATGTGAAGCTAAATCATTCGTTTTGCATGGATTTGAAGCTAAGCCATCAACTTCGCGTTGACTTGATGCTTATTCATGTGTTTCGCATGGATTTGAAGCTAACTCGTTTGTTTCGCAGGCAGTTGAAGCTGAATCATGTATATCAAAAGTATTTGAAGCTAAACTATTCGTTTCGCATCGATTCGAAGATAAGCCTTCCACTTCGCATTGATTTGAAGCTAAATCATGTGTTCCGCATGGATTTGAAGCTGACTCGTTTGTTTCGCATGCAGTTGAAGCTGAATCATGTATATCACAAGTATTTGCGGCTAAACCATTTGTTTCGCATGGATTCGAAGGTAACACTTCTACTTCGCATTGATTTTAATCTAAATTATGTGTTTCGCATGGATTTGAAGCTAACTCGTTTTTTTCTCATGCTGTTGAAGCTAAATCATGTATATCACAAGTATTTGAAGCTAAACTATTTGTTTCGCATGGATTCGAAGATAAGCCTCCTACTTCGCATTGATTTGAAGCTAAATCATGTGTTCGCATGGATTTGAAGCTAACTCGTATGCTTCGCATGCTGTTGAAGCTAAATAAAGTGTATCACAAGTATTTGAAGCTATATCATTTGTTTCGCATGGATTCGAAGATTAGCTTTCTACTTCGCATTGATTAGATGCAAAATCATGTGTTTAGCATGGGTTTGAAGCTAACTCGTTTGTTTCGCCTGCATTTGGAGCTATATCACTTATATTCACAAGTATGTGAAGCTAAATCATTCGTTTCGCATTTATTTGAAGCAAAGCCATCAACTTCGCGTTGACTTGATACTAAATCATGTTTTTCGTTTGGATTTGAAGCTAACTCGTTTGTTTAGCATGTTGTTGAAGCTAAATCATGTATATCACAAGTATTTGAAGCTAAACCATTTGTTTCGCATGGATTCGAAGATAAGCCTCCTACTTCGCATTGATTTGAAGCTAAATCATGTGTTCGCATGGATTTGAAGCTAACTCGTTTGCTTCGCATGCTGTTGAAGCTAAATCAAGTGTATCACAAGTATTTGAATCTAAACAATTTGTTTCGCATTGATTCGAAAATCAGCCTTCTACTTCGCATTGATTAGATTGTAAATCATGTGTTTCGCATGGATTTGAAGCTAACTCGTTTGTTTCGCATGCTGTTGAAGCTAAATCATGTATATCACAAGTATTTGAAGCTATATCATATGTTTCGCATGGATTCGAAGATAACCCTTCTAATTCGCATTGATTTGAAGCTAAATCATGTGTTTCGCATGGATTTGAAGCTAATTCCTTTGTTTCGCATGCTGTTGAAGCTAAGTCATGTATATCACAAGTATTTGAAGCTAAACCATTTGTTTCGCATGGATTCGAAGATAAGCCTTCCACTTCGCATTCATTTGAAGCTAAATCATGTGTTCCGCATGGATTTGAAGCTAACTCGTTTGTTTCGCATGCAGTTGAAGCTGAATCATGTATATCACAAGTATTTGCGGCTAAACCATTTGTTTCGCATGGATTCGAAGGTAACACTACTACTTCGCATTGATTTGAAGCTAAATCATGCGTTTCGCATGGATTTGAAGCTAACTCGTTTGTTCCGCATTCTGTTGAAGCTAAATCATGCATATCACAAGTATTTGAAGCTAAACCATTTGTTTCGCATGGATTCGAAGATAAGCCTACCACTTCGCATTGATTTGAAGCTAACTCGTTTGTTTCGCATGCTGTTGAAGCTAAATCATTTATATCACAAGTATTTGAAGCTATATCATTTGTTTCGCATGGATTCGAAGATTAGCTTTCTACTTCGCATTGATTAGATGCAAAATCATGTGTTTAGCATGGGTTTGAAGCTAACTCGTTTGTTTCGCCTGCATTTGGAGCTATATCACTTATATTCACAAGTATGTGAAGCTAAATCATTCGTTTCGCATTTATTTGAAGCAAAGCCATCAACTTCGCGTTGACTTGATACTAAATCATGTTTTTCGTTTGGACTTGAAGCTAACTCGTTTGTTTAGCATGTTGTTGAAGCTAAATCATGTATATCACAAGTATTTGAAGCTAAACCATTTGTTTCGCATGGATTCGAAGATAAGCCTCCTACTTCGCATTGATTTGAAGCTAAATCATGTGTTTCGCATGGATTTGAAGCTAATTCCTTTGTTTCGCATGCTGTTGAAGCTAAGTCATGTATATCACAAGTATTTGAAGCTAAACCATTTGTTTCGCATGGATTCGAAGATAAGCCTTCCACTTCGCATTCATTTGAAGCTAAATCATGTGTTCCGCATGGATTTGAAGCTAACTCGTTTGTTTCGCATGCAGTTGAAGCTGAATCATGTATATCACAAGTATTTGCGGCTAAACCATTTGTTTCGCATGGATTCGAAGGTAACACTTCTACTTCGCATTGATTTTAATCTAAATTATGTGTTTCGCATGGATTTGAAGCTAACTCGTTTTTTTCTCATGCTGTTGAAGCTAAATCATGTATATCACAAGTATTTGAAGCTAAACTATTTGTTTCGCATGGATTCGAAGATAAGCCTCCTACTTCGCATTGATTTGAAGCTAAATCATGTGTTCGCATGGATTTGAAGCTAACTCGTATGCTTCGCATGCTGTTGAAGCTAAATAAAGTGTATCACAAGTATTTGAAGCTAAACCATTTGTTTCGCATGGATTCGAAGATAAGCCTCCTACTTCGCATTGATTTGAAGCTAAATCATGTGTTGGCATGGATTTGAAGCTACCTCGTTTGTTTCGCATGCTGTTAAAGCTAAATCATGTATATCACAAGTATTTGAAGCTAAACCATTTGCTTCGCATGGATTCGAAGATCAGCCTTCTACTTCGCATTGATTAGATGCTAAATCAAGTGTTTCGCATGGGTTTGAAGCTAACTCGTTTGTTTCGCCTGCATTTGAAGCCATATCACTTATATTTTCAAGTATGTGAAGCTAAATCATTCGTTTTGCATGGATTTGAAGCTAAGCCATCAACTTCGCGTTGACTTGATGCTAATTCATATGTTTCGCATGGATTTGAAGCTAACTCGTTTGTTTCGCAGGCAGTTGAAGCTGAATCATGTATATCAAAAGTATTTGAAGCTAAACTATTCGTTTCGCATGGATTCGAAGATAAGCCTTCCACTTCGTATTGATTTGAAGCTAAATCATGTGTTCCGCATGGATTTGAAGCTAACTCGTTTGTTTCGCTAGCAGTTGAAGCTGAATCATGTATATCACAAGTATTTGCGGCTAAACCATTTGTTTCGCATGGATTCGAAGGTAACCCTTCTACTTCGCATTGATTTTAATCTAAATCATGTGTTTCGCATGGATTTGAAGCTAACTCGTTTGTTTCGCATGCTGTTGAAGCTAAATCATGTATATCACAAGTATTTGAAGCTAAACCATTTGTTTCGCATGGATTCGAAGATAAGCCTCCTACTTCGCATTGATTTGAAGCTAAATCATGTGTTCGCATGGATTTGAAGCTAACTCGTTTGCTTCGCATGCTGTTGAAGCTAAATCAAGTGTATCACAAGTATTTGAAGCTAAACCATTTGTTTCGCATGGATTCGAAGATAAGCCTACCACTTCGCATTGATTTGAAGCTAAATCATTTGTTTCGCATGGATTTGAATCTAACTCGTTTGTTTCGCATGCTGTTGAAGCTAAATCATGTATATCACAAGTATTTGAAGCTAAACCATTTGTTTCGCATGGATTCGAAGATAAGCCTCCTACTTCGCATTGATTTGAAGCTAAATCATGTGTTCGCATGGATTTGAAGCTAACTCGTTTGCTTCGCATGCTGTTGAAGCTAAATCAAGTGTATCACAAGTATTTGAAGCTAAACCATTTGTTTCGCATGGATTCGAAGATAAGCCTACCACTTCGCATTGATTTGAAGCTAAATCATGTGTTCCGCATGGATTTGAAGCTGACTCGTTTGTTTCGCATGCAGTTGAAGCTGAATCATGTATATCACAAGTATTTGCGGCTAAACCATTTGTTTCGCATGGATTCGAAGGTAACCCTTCTACTTCGCATTGATTTGAAGCTAAATCATGTGTTTCGCATGGATTTGAATCTAACTCGTTTGTTTCGCATGCTGTTGAAACTAAATCATGTATATCACAAGTATTTGAAGCGAAACCATTTGCTTCGCATGGATTCGAAAATCAGCCTTCTACTTCGCATTGATTAGATGCTAAATCATGTGTTTCGCATGGGTTTGAAGCTAACTCGTTTGTTTCGCCTGCATTTGAAGCCATATCATTTATATTTTCAAGTATGTGAGGCTAAATCATTCGTTTTGCATGGATTTGAAGCTAAGCCATCAACTTCGCGTTGACTTGATGCTAATTCATGTGTTTCGCATGGATTTGAAGCTAACTCGTTTGTTTCGCAGGCAGTTGAAGCTGAATCATGTATATCAAAAGTATTTGAAGCTAAACTATTCGTTTCGCATGCATTCGAATATAAGCCTTCCACTTCGCATTGATTTGAAGCTAAATCATGTGTTCCGCATGGATTTGAAGCTAACTCGTTTGTTTCGCATGCTGTTGAAGCTAAGTCATGTATATCACAAGTATTTCAAGCTAAACCATTTGTTTCGCATGGATTCGAAGGTAACCCTTCTACTTCGCATTGATTTGAAGCTAAATCATGTGTTCCGCATGGATTCGAAGCTAACTCGATTGTTTCGCATGCAGTGGAAGCTGAATCACGTATATCACAAGTATTTGCGGCTAAACCATTTGTTTCGCATGGATTCGAAGGTAACACTTCTACTTCGCATTGATTTGAAGCTAAATCATTCGTTTCGCATGGATTCGAAGATAACCCTTCTAATTCGCATTGATTTGAAGCTAAATCATGTGTTTCGCATGGATTTGAAGCTAACTCGTTTGTTTCGCATGCTGTTGAAGCTAAGTCATGTATATCACAAGTATTTCAAGCTAAACCATTTGTTTCGCATGGATTCGAAGGTAACCCTTCTACTTCGCATTGATTTGAAGCTAAATCATGTGTTCCGCATGGATTTGAAGCTAACTCGTTTGTTTCGCATGCAGTTGAAGCTGAATCATGTATATCACAAGTATTTGCGGCTAAACCATTTGTTTCGCATGGATTCGAAGGTAACACTTCTACTTCGCATTGATTTGAAGCTAAATCATGCGTTTCGCATGGATTTGAAGCTAACTCGTTTGTTTCGCATTCTGTTGAAGCTAAATCATGCATATCACAAGTATTTGAAGCTAAACCATTTGTTTCGCATGGATTCGAAGATAAGCCTCCTACTTCGCATTGATTTGAAGCTAAATCATGTGTTCGCATGGATTTGAAGCTACCTCGTTTGTTTCGCATGCTGTTAAAGCTAAATCATGTATATCACAAGTATTTGCAGCTAAACCATTTGCTTCGCATGGATTCGAAGGTCAGCCTTCTACTTCGCATTGATTAGATGCTAAATCATGTGTTTCGCATGGGTTTGAAGCTAACTCGTTTGTTTCGCCTGCATTTGAAGCCATATCACTTATATTTTCAAGTATGTGAAGCTAAATCATTCGTTTTGCATGGATTTGAAGCTAAGCCATCAACTTCGCGTTGACGTGATGATAATTCATGTGTTTCGCATGGATTTGAAGCTAACTCGTTTGTTTAGCATGCAGTTGAAGCTGAATCATGTATATCAAAAGTATTTGAAGCTAAACTATTCGTTTCGCATGGATTCGAAGATAAGCCTTCTACTTCGCATTGATTTTAATCTAAATCATGTGTTTCGCATGGATCTGAAGATAACTCGTTTGTTTCGCATGCTGTTGAAGCTAAATCATGTATATCACAAGTATTTGAAGCTATATCATATGTTTCGCATGGATTCGAAGATAACCCTTCTAATTCGCATTGATTTGAAGCTAAATCATGTGTTTCGCATGGATTTGAAGCTAACTCGTTTGTTTCGCATGCTGTTGAAGCTAAGTCATGTATATCACAAGTATTTCAAGCTAAACCATTTGTTTCGCATGGATTCGAAGGTAACCCTTCTACTTCGCATTGATTTGAAGCTAAATCAGGTGTTCCGCATGGATTCGAAGCTAACTCGATTGTTTCGCATGCAGTGGAAGCTGAATCATGTATATCACAAGTATTTGCGGCTAAACCATTTGTTTCGCATGGATTCGAAGGTAACACTTCTACTTCGCATTGATTTGAAGCTAAATCATTCGTTTCGCATGGATTCGAAGATAAGCCTTCCACTTCGCATTGATTTGAAGATAAATCATGTGTTCGCATGGATTTGAAGCTACCTCGTTTGTTTCGCATGCTGTTAAAGCTAAGTCATGTATATCACAAGTATTTGCGGCTAAACCATTTGTTTGGCATGGATTCGAAGGTAACCCTTCTACTTCGCATTGATTTGAAGCTAAATCATGTGTTTCGCATGGATTTGAATCTAACTCGTTTGTTTCGCATGCTGTTGAAACTAAATCATGTATATCACAAGTATTTGAAGCTAAACCATTTGCTTCGCATGGATTCGAAGATCAGCCTTCTACTTCGCATTGATTAGATGCTAAATCATGTGTTTCGCATGGGTTTGAAGCTAACTCGTTTGTTTCGCAGGCAGTTGAAGCTGAATCATGTATATCAAAAGTATTTGAAGCTAAACTATTCGTTTCGCATGGATTCGAAGATAAGCCTTCCACTTCGTATTGATTTGAAGCTAAATCATGTGTTCCGCATGGATTTGAAGCTGACTCGTTTGTTTCGCTAGCAGTTGAAGCTGAATCATGTATATCACAAGTATTTGCGGCTAAACCATTTGTTTCGCATGGATTCGAAGGTAACCCTTCTACTTCGCATTGATTTTAATCTAAATCATGTGTTTCGCATGGATTTGAAGCTAACTCGTTTGTTTCGCATGCTGTTGAAGCTAAATCATGTATATCACAAGTATTTGAAGCTAAACCATTTGTTTCGCATGGATTCGAAGATAAGCCTCCTACTTCGCATTGATTTGAAGCTAAATCATGTGTTCGCATGGATTTGAAGCTAACTCGTTTGCTTCGCATGCTGTTGAAGCTAAATCAAGTGTATCACAAGTATTTGAAGCTAAACCATTTGTTTCGCATGGATTCGAAGATAAGCCTACCACTTCGCATTGATTTGAAGCTAAATCATGTGTTCCGCATGGATTTGAAGCTGACTCGTTTGTTTCGCATGCAGTTGAAGCTGAATCATGTATATCACAAGTATTTGCGGCTAAACCATTTGTTTCGCATGGATTCGAAGGTAACCCTTCTACTTTGCATTGATTTGAAGCTAAATCATGTGTTTCGCATGGATTTGAATCTAACTCGTTTGTTTCGCATGCTGTTGAAACTAAATCATGTATATCACAAGTATTTGAAGCGAAACCATTTGCTTCGCATGGATTCGAAAATCAGCCTTCTACTTCGCATTGATTAGATGCTAAATCATGTGTTTCGCATGGGTTTGAAGCTAACTCGTTTGTTTCGCCTGCATTTGAAGCCATATCACTTATATTTTCAAGTATGTGAAGCTAAATCATTCGTTTTGCATGGATTTGAAGCTAAGCCATCAACTTCGCGTTGACTTGATGCTTATTCATGTGTTTCGCATGGATTTGAAGGTAACTCGTTTGTTTCGCAGGCAGTTGAAGCTGAATCATGTATATCAAAAGTATTTGAAGCTAAACTATTCGTTTCGCATCGATTCGAAGATAAGCCTTCCACTTCGCATTGATTTGAAGCTAAATCATGTGTTCCGCATGGATTTGAAGCTGACTCGTTTGTTTCGCATGCAGTTGAAGCTGAATCATGTATATCACAAGTATTTGCGGCTAAACCATTTGTTTCGCATGGATTCGAAGTTAACACTTCTACTTCGCATTGATTTTAATCTAAATTATGTGTTTCGCATGGATTTGAAGCTAACTCGTTTTTTTCTCATGCTGTTGAAGCTAAATCATGTATATCACAAGTATTTGAAGCTAAACTATTTGTTTCGCATGGATTCGAAGATAAGCCCCCTACTTCGCATTGATTTGAAGCTAAATCATGTGTTCGCATGGATTTGAAGCTAACTCGTATGCTTCGCATGCTGTTGAAGCTAAATAAAGTGTATCACAAGTATTTGAAGCTAAACCATTTGTTTCGCATGGATTCGAAGATCAGCCTTCTACTTCGCATTGATTAGATGCTAAATCATGTGTTTCGCATGGATTTGAAGCTAACTCGTTTGTTTCGCATGCTGTTGAAGCTAAATCATGTATATCACAAGTATTTGAAGCTATATCATTTGTTTCGCATGGATTCGAAGATTAGCCTTCTACTTCGCATTGATTAGATGCTAAATCATGTGTTTAGCATGGGCTTGAAGCTAACTCGATTGTTTCGCCTGCATTTCGAGCTATATCACTTATATTCACAAGTATGTGAAGCTAAATCATTCGTTTCGCATTTATTTGAAGCAAAGCCATCAACTTCGCGTTGACTTGATACTAAATCATGTTTTTCGTTTGGACTTGAAGCTAACTCGTTTGTTTAGCATGTTGTTGAAGCTAAATCATGTATATCACAAGTATTTGAAGCTAAACCATTTGTTTCGCATGGATTCGAAGATAAGCCTCCTACTTCGCATTGATTTGAAGCTAAATCATGTGCTCGCATGGATTTGAAGCTAACTCGTTTGCTTCGCATGCTGTTGAAGCTAAATCAAGTGTATCACAAGTATTTGAATCTAAACAATTTGTTTCGCATTGATTCGAAAATCAGCCTTCTAATTCGCATTGATTTGAAGCTAAATCATGTGTTTCGCATGGATTTGAAGCTAATTCCTTTGTTTCGCATGCTGTTGAAGCTAAGTCATGTATATCACAAGTATTTGAAGCTAAACCATTTGTTTCGCATGGATTCGAAGATAAGCCTTCCACTTCGCATTCATTTGAAGCTAAATCATGTGTTCCGCATGGATTTGAAGCTAACTCGTTTGTTTCGCATGCAGTTGAAGCTGAATCATGTATATCACAAGTATTTGCGGCTAAACCATTTGTTTCGCATGAATTCGAAGGTAACACTTCTACTTCGCATTGATTTGAAGCTAAATCATGCGTTTCGCATGGATTTGAAGCTAACTCGTTTGTTCCGCATTCTGTTGAAGCTAAATCATGCATATCACAAGTATTTTAAGCTAAACCATTTGTTTCGCATGGATTCGAAGATAAGCCTCCTACTTCGCATTGATTTGAAGCTAAATCATGTGTTCGCATGGATTTGAAGCTACCTCGTTTGTTTCGCATGCTGTTAAAGCTAAATCATGCATATCACAAGTATTTGAAGCTAAACCATTTGTTTCGCATGGATTCGAAGATAAGCCTCCTACTTCGCATTGATTTGAAGCTAAATCATGTGTTCGCATGGATTTGAAGCTACCTCGTTTGTTTCGCATGCTGTTAAAGCTAAATCATGTATATCACAAGTATTTGAAGCTAAACCATTTGCTTCGCATGGATTCGAAGATCAGCCTTCTACTTCGCATTGATTAGATGCTAAATCAAGTGTTTCGCATGGGTTTGAAGCTAACTCGTTTGTTTCGCCTGCATTTGAAGCCATATCACTTATATTTTCAAGTATGTGAAGCTAAATCATTCGTTTTGCATGGATTTGAAGCTAAGCCATCAACTTCGCGTTGACTTGATGCTAATTCATGTGTTTCGCATGGATTTGAAGCTAACTCGTTTGTTTCGCAGGCAGTTGAAGCTGAATCATGTATATCAAAAGTATTTGAAGCTAAACTATTCGTTTCGCATGGATTCGAAGATAACCCTTCTAATTCGCATTGATTTGAAGCTAAATCATGTGTTCCGCATGGATTTGAAGCTGACTCGTTTGTTTCACATGCAGTTGAAGCTGAATCATGTATATCACAAGTATTTGCGGCTAAACCATTTGTTTCGCATGGATTCGAAGGTAACACTTCTACTTCGCATTGATTTTAATCTAAATTATGTGTTTCGCATGGATTTGAAGCTAACTCGTTTTTTTCTCATGCTGTTGAAGCTAAATCATGTATATCAGAAGTATTTGAAGCTAAACTATTTGTTTCGCATGGATTCGAAGATAAGCCTCCTACTTCGCATTGATTTGAAGCTAAATCATGTGTTCGCATGGATTTGAAGCTAACTCGCATGCTTCGCATGCTGTTGAAGCTAAATAAAGTGTATCACAAGTATTTGAAGCTAAACCATTTGTTTCGCATGGATTCGAAGATTAGCCTTCTACTTCGCATTGATTAGATGCTAAATCATGTGTTTAGCATGGGTTTGAAGCTAACTCGTTTGTTTCGCCTGCATTTGGAGCTATATCACTTATATTCACAAGTATGTGAAGCTAAATCATTCGTTTCGCATTTATTTGAAGCAAAGCCATCAACTTCGCGTTGACTTGATACTAAATCATGTTTTTCGTTTGGACTTGAAGCTAACTCGTTTGTTTAGCATGCTGTTGAAGCTAAATCATGTATATCACAAGTATTTGAAGCTATATCATATGTTTCGCATGGATTCGAAGATAACCCTTCTAATTCGCATTGATTTGAAGCTAAATCATGTGTTTCGCATGGATTTGAAGCTAATTCCTTTGTTTCGCATGCTGTTGAAGCTAAGTCATGTATATCACAAGTATTTGAAGCTAAACCATTTGTTTCGCATGGATTCGAAGATAAGCCTTCCACTTCGCATTCATTTGAAGCTAAATCACGTGTTCCGCATGGATTTGAAGCTAACTCGTTTGTTTCGCATGCAGTTGAAGCTGAATCATGTATATCACAAGTATTTGCGGCTAAACCATTTGTTTCGCATGGATTCGAAGGTAACACTTCTACTTCGCATTGATTTGAAGCTAAATCATGCGTTTCGCATGGATTTGAAGCTAACTCGTTTGTTCCGCATTCTGTTGAAGCTAAATCATGCATATCACAAGTATTTGAAGCTAAACCATTTGTTTCGCATGGATTCCAAGATAAGCCTCCTACTTCGCATTGATTTGAAGCTAAATCATGTGTTCGCATGGATTTGAAGCTACCTCGTTTGTTTCGCATGCTGTTAAAGCTAAATCATGTATATCACAAGTATTTGAACCTAAACCATTTGCTTCGCATGGATTCGAAGATCAGCCTTCTACTTCGCATTGATTAGATGCTAAATCATGTGTTTCGCATGGGTTTGAAGCTAACTCGTTTGTTTCGCCTGCATTTGAATCTAAATCATGCACATCACAAGTATTTGAAGCTGAACCACTTGTTTCGCATGGATTTGAAGATAAGCCTTCTACTTCGCATTGATTTGAAGCTACATCATGTGTTTCGCTTGGATTTGAGACTAACTAGTTTGTTTCGCAAGGCAGTTGAAGCTAAATCATGTATATCACAATTATTTGAAGCTAAACCATTTGATTCGCATGGATTTCAAAATAAGCCTTCTACTTCGCATTGATTTGAAGCTAAATCATGCATTGCGCATGGAGTTGAAGCTAACTCGTTTGTTTCGCAGGCTGTTGAATCTAAATCATGTATATCGCAAGAATCTGAAGCTAAACCATTTGATTCGCATGTATTTGAAGCTAAGCCTTCTACTTCGCATTGATTTGAAACTAAATCATGTTTTTCGCTTGGATTTGAAGCTAACTCGTTTGTTTCGCATGCAGTTGAAACTAAATCATGTATAAAACAAGTATTTGAAGCTAAACCATTTGTTTCGCATGCATTTGAAGATAAGCCTTCTCCTTCGCATTGATTTGAAGCTAAATCATATGTTTCGCTTGGATTTCGAGCTAACTCGTTTGTTTCGCATGCTGCTGAAGCTAAATCATGTATATCACAAGTATTTGAAGCTAAACCATTTGTTTCGCAAGGATTCGAAGATCAGCCTTCTACTTCGCATTGATTTGAAGCAGAATCATGTGATTCCTTTAGATTTGAAGGTATTTGGTTTGTTTCGCATGGTGTTGAATCTATATCATATATATCACAAGTATTCTTAGCTAAAGCATTTGTTTCGCATGGATTTGAAGATAAGCCTTCTACTTCGCATTGATTTGAAGCTAAATCATGTGTTTCGCTTGGATTTCAAGCTAACTCGTTTTCTTCGCCTGCATTTGATGTTAAATCATGTATATCACAGGTATTTGAAGCTACACCATTTGTTTCGCATGGTATTCGAAGGTAAGCCTTCTACTTCGCATTGATTTGAAGCTAAATCACGTATTGCGCATGGAGTTGAAGCTAACTCGTTTGTTTCGCATGCTGTTGAATCTAACTCATGTATATCGCAAGAATCTGAAGCTAAACCATTTGATTCGCATGGATTTGAAGCTAAGCCTTCTACTTCGCATTGATTTGAAGCTAAATCATGTGTTTCGCTTGGATTCGAAGATTAGCCTTCTACTTCGCATTCATTTGAAGCTAAATCATGTGTTTCGCATGGATTTGAAGCTGACTCGTATGTTTCGCCTGCATTTGAAGCTATATGATGTATATCACAAGTATTTGAATCTGAACCATTTGATTCCCATGAATAGTACGCTAAACCATGTATTTCGAATGAATTTGAAGCTAAATCACGTGTTTCGCACGGATTTGAAGCTAAGCCTTTCACTTCGCATTGATTTGGAGCTAAATCATGTGTTTCGCATAGATTTAAAGATAACTCGTTTGTTTTGCATGCAGTTGAAGCTAAATCATGTATATCACAAGGGTTTGATGCTAAGCCGTTTGATTCGCATGGATTAGAAGATCAGCATTCTACTTCGTATTGAATTGAAGCTAAATCATGTATTTCGCATGGATTTGAAGCTAACACCTTTGTTTCGCATGGTGTTGAAGCTAAGTCATGTATAACACAAGTATTTGAAGCCAAACAATCTGTTTCGTGTGGTTTCGGAGATCAGCCTTCTACTTCGCATTGATTTGAAGCTAAATCATATGTTTCGCTTGGATTTGAAGCTAACTCGTTTGTTTCGCATGCAGTCGATGCTAAATCATGTACATCACAAGTATTTGAAGCTAAACCATCTGTTTCTTGTGGATTCGAAGGTAAGCCTTCTACTTCGCATTGATTTGATGCTAAATCATGTGTTTCGCATGGATTTGAAGCTAACTCGTTTGTTTCTCTTACTGTTGACTGTAAATCATGTATATCACAAGTGTTTGAATCTAAACCATTTGTTTCGCATGGATTCGAAGGTAAGCCTTCTACTTCGCATTGATTTGATGCTAAGTCATGTGATTCGCATGGATTTGAAGCTAGCTCGTTTGTATCGCTTGCTGTTGAAGCTAAATCATGTATATCATAAGTATTTGAAGCTGAACCTTTTGTTTGGCATGAATATTAAGCTAAATCATGTGTTTCGAATGTATTTGGAGCTAAGTCATGTGTTTCGAAAGGATTTGAAGCTAATTCGTTGATTTCGCATGAAGTTGAAGCTAAATCACGTATATCACAAGTACTTGAAGCTGAACCATTTGTTTCGCTTGGATTCGATGATAAGCCTTCTACTTCGTATTGAATTGAAGCTAAATCATGTATTTGGCATGGATTTGAAGCTAACACGTTTGTTTCGCATGCAGTTGATGCTAAATCATGTACATCACAAGTATTTGAAGCTGAACCATTTGTTTCACATAGATTTGAAGCTAAGCCTTCTACTTCACATTGATTGGAAGTTAAATCATGTGTTTCGCATGGATTTGAAGCTAACTCGGTTGTGTCGTTTGCATTTGAAGCTATATCACTTATATTCGCACGTATTTGAAGCTAAACCATTCGTTTCGCATGGATTTGACGCTAAGCCTTCTGCTTCGCATTGATTTGATACTAAATCATGTGTTTCGAAAGGATTTGAAGCTAACTCGTTTGTTTCGCATGCAGTTGAAGCTAAATCATGTATATCACAAGTAGTAGAAGCTAAACCATTTGTTTCGCATGGATTCGAAGGTAAGTCTTCTACTTCGCATTGATTTGAAGCTAAATCATGTCTATCGCTAGGATTTGAAGCTAACTCGTTTGTTTCGCATACTGTTGAAGCTAAATCATGTATAACACAAGTACTTGAGTCTGAGCCATTTGTTTCGCATGGATTCGAAGATCAGCCTCCTAATTCGCATTGATTTGAAGGTAAATCATGTCTTTTGCATGGATTTAAAGCTAACTCGTTTGTGTCGCCTGCATTTGAAGCTATATCACTTATATTCGCAAGTATTTGAAGCTAAACCATTCGTTTCGCAAGGATTTGACGCTCAGACTTTGGCTTCGCATTGATTTGATACTAAATCATGTGTTTCGCATGGATTTGAAGATAACTCGTTTGTGTCGCCTGCATTTGAAGCTAAATCATGTATATCACAAGTATTTGAAGCTAAACCATTTGTTTCGCATGGATTTGAAGCTAAGCCTTCAACTTCGAGTTGACTTGATGCTAAATCATGTTTTTCGCTTGGATTTGAAGCTAACTCTTTTTTTCGCATGCAGTTGAATCTAAACGATGAATAAAGCAAGTATTTGAAGCTAAACCATTTGTTTCGTAAGGATTCGAAGTTATGCCTTCTACTTCGCATTGATTTGAAGCTAAATCATGTATTTCGCATGGATTTGAAGCTAACTCGTTTGTTTCGCATGCATTTGAAGCTAAATTATGCACATCACAAGTATTGGAAGCTGAACCACTTGTTTCGCATGGATGTAAAGATAAGCCTTCTACTTCGCATTGATTTGAAGCTTAATCATGTGTTTCGCTTGGATTTGAAACTAACTAGTTTGTTTCGCAATGCAGTTGAAGCTAAATCATGTATATCACAAATATTTGAAGCTAAACCATTTGTTTCGCAAGGATTCGAAGATCAGCCTTCTACTTCGCATTGATAAGAGGCTAAATCATATGTTTCGCATGGATTTGAAGCTAACTCGTTCATTTCGCTTGCATTTGAAGCTAAATCATGCACATCACAAGTATTTGAAGCTGAACCACTTATATCGCATGGATTTGAAGCTAAGCCTTCTACTTCGCATGGATTTGAACCTAAGCCTTCTACATCGCATTGATTTGAGCTAAATCATGTGTTTCGCTTGGATTTTAAGCTAACTCGTTTGTTTCACATGCAATTGAAGTTAAATCATGTATATCGCAAGTATTTGAAGCTGAACGAATTGTATCGCATGGTTTTGAAGATAAGCCTTCTACTTCGCATTGAGTTAAGCTAAATCATGTGTTACGCTTGGATTTTAAGCTAACTCGTTTGTATCACATGCAGTTGAAGTTAAATCTTGCACATCACAAGTATTTGAAGCTAAACCATTTGATTCGCATGGATTTGATGCTGTGCCATCTACTTCGCTTTTATTTGAAACTGAATCATGTATTTCTCTTGAATTTGAAGCTAACACGTTCGTTTCACATGCAGTTGAAGCTAAATCATGTATATCACAAGTATTTGAAGCTGAACCATTTGTTTCGCACGAATATCAGGCTAAGCCATGTGTTTGGAATGAATTTGAAGCTAAATCATGTGTTTCGCATAGATTTGAAGCTAACTCGTTTGTTACGCATGCAGTTGAAGCTGAATCATGTATATCCCAAGTTTTTGAAGCTCAACCATTTGATTCGCATGGATTTGAAGATAAGCCTTCTACTTCGCATTGATTTTAATCTAAATCATCTGTTTCGCACGGATTTAAAGCTATCTCGTTTGTTTCGCATGCAGTTGAAGCTAAATCATGTACATCACAATTATTTGACGCTAAACCATTTGATTCGCATGGATTTCAAAATAAGCCTTCTACTTCGCATTGATTTGAAGCTGAATCATGTGTTTCGCTTGGATTTCTAGCTAACTCGTTTGATTCGCACGCAATTGAAGCTAAATCATGTGTTTCGCATGGATTTGAAGCAAACGCGTGTGTTTCGCATGGAGTTGAAGCTAAATCATGCATATCACAAGTATTTGGAGCTAAACTATTCGTATCGCATGGATTTGAAACTAAGTCTTCTACTTCGCTTGTATTTGAAGCTAACTCGTTTGTTTCGCATGGATTCGACGATCAGCCATCCGCTTCGCATTGATTTGAAACTAAGTCATGTGTTTCGCTTGGATTTGAATTCAACTCGTTTGTTTCGCAAGCTGTTGAAGCGAAATCATGTATATCACTAGTACTTGCAGCTAAACCATTTGTTTCGTAAGGATTCGAAGTTCAGCCTTATACTTCGCATTGATTTGAAGCTAAATCATGTGTTTCGCATGGATTTGAAGCTAATCGTTTGTTTCGCATGCATTTGAAGCTAAATTATGCACATCACAAGGATTTGAAGCTGTACCACTTGTTTCGCATGCATTTGAAGCTAAGCCTTCTACTTCGCATTGATTTCAAGTTAAATTATGTGTTACGCTTGGATTTGAAGCTCACTCGTTTGTTTCGCCTGCATTTGAAGCTTAATCATGTATATCACAAGTATTTGAAGGTAAACCACTTGTTTTGAAGCTAAATCATGTGTTTCGCTTGGATTTGATGCTATGCAATCTACTTCTCTTTTATTTGAAACTGAATCATGTGTTTCTCTTGAATTTGAAGCTAACATGTTCGTTTCGCATGCTGTTGAAGCTAAATCATGTATATCACAAGTATTTGAAGCTAATCCATTTGTTTCGCGTGGTTTCGAAGATCAGCCTTCTACTTCGCATTGATTTGAAGCTAAATCATGTGTTTCGCATGAATTTGAAGCTAAGCCTTCTACTTCGCACTGATTCGAATCTGAATCATGTGTTTCGCTTGAATTTGAAGCTAACACGTCTGTTTCACATGTAGTTGTAGCTAAATCATGTATAAAACAAGTATTTGAAGCTGAACGATTTCATTCGCATGAATATAAAGCCAAACTAAGTGTTTCGAACGAATTTGTAGCTAAATCATGTGTTTCGCATGGATTTGAAGCTAACACGTTGGTTTTGCATGCAGTTGAAGCAAAATCACGCATATCACAAGTATTTGAAGCTAAACCATTTGATTCGCATGGATTCGAAGATCAGCCTTCTACATCGCATTGATTTGAAGCTAAATCATGAGTTTCGCATGGATGTGAAGCTAAATCATGTGTTTTGAATGTATTTGAAGCTAACTCGTTTGTGTCGCTTGCATTTGAAGCTATATCACTTATATTCGCAAGTATTTGAAGCTAAACCATTCGTTTCGCATGGTTTCGAAGATCAGCCTTCTACTTCGCATTCATTTGAAGCTGAATAATGTGTTTCGCTTGTAATTGAAGTTATCTCGTTTATTTCGCACGCAGTTGAAGATAAATCATGTATATCACAAGTATTTGAAGCTAAACCATTTGATCCGCATGGATTTGAAGCTAAGCATTCTACTTCGCATTGATTTGAAGCTGAATCATGTGTTTCGCATGGATTTGAAGCTAAACCATTTGATCCGCATGGATTTGAATCTAAGCCTTCTACGTCGCATTGATTTGAAGCAGAATCATGTGTTTCGCTTGTATTTGAAGCTAACTCGTTTGATTCGCACGCAGTTGAAGATAAATCATGTATACCACAAGTATTTGAAGCTAAACCATTTGTTTAGCATGGATTCGAAGATCAGTCTTCTTCTTCGCATTGGTTTGAAGCTAAATAATGTGTTTCGCTTGGATAATAAGCTAACTCGTTTGTTTTGCATGCATTTGAAGCTAAATCATGCACATCACAAATATTTGAAGCTGAACCACTTGTTTCGAATGGATTTGAAGATAAGCCTTCTACTTTGCATTGATTTGAAGCTAAATCATGTGTTCCGCATGGAGTTGAAGCCAACCCGTTTGTTTAGCTTGCTGTTGAAGCTAATTCATGTATATCACAAGTATTTGAAGCTAAACCATTTGTTTCGCATGGATTCGAAGATCAGCATTGTACTACGCATTGATATGAAGTTAAATCATTTGTTTCGCATGGATTTGAAGCAATCTCGTTTGTTTCGCATGCAGATGAAGTTAAATCATGTATACCACAAATATTTGAATGTAAAGTATTTGTTTCGCATGGATTTGAAGCTAAGCCTTCTACTTCGCAATTGATTTGAGGCTAAATCACGCGTTTCGCTTGGATTTGAAGCTAACTCGTTTTTTTCGCATGCAGTTGAAGCTAGATCATGTATATCACAGGTCTTTGAAGCTAAACCATTTGTTTCGCATGGATTCGAAGATAACCCTTCTACTTCGCATTGATTTGATGCTAAATCATGTGTATCGCATGGATTTGAAGCTAACTCGTTTGTTTCGCATGCAGTTGAAGCTAAATCATGTATATCACAAGTGTTTGAAGCTAAACCATTTGTTTTGCATGGATTTGAAGATAATCCTTCTACTTCGCATTGATTTGAAGCTAAATCATGTGTTTCGCTTGGATTTGAAGCTAACTCGTTTGTTTCGCACGCACTTGAATCTAAATCAAGTATATCACAAGTATTTGAAGCTAAACCGTTTGATTCGCATGGATTTGAAGCTAAGCCTTCTAGTTCGCATTGATTTGAAGATAAATCAAGTGTGTCGCTTGGATTTGAAGCTCAGCCTTCTACTTCGCATTGGTTTGAAGCTAAATAATGTGTTTCGCTTGGATTTTAAGCTAACTCGTTTGTTTCACATGCAGTTGAAGTTAAATCATGAATATCACAAGTATCTGAAGCTAAACGAATTGTTTCGCATGGATTTGAAGACAAGCCTCCTACTTCGCATTGATTTGATGCTAAATCATGTGTTTCGCATGGATTTGAAGCTAACTAGTTTGTTTCGCATGTTGTTGAAGCAAAATCATGTATATCACAAGTATTTGAAGCTAAACGAATTGTTTCGCATGGATTTGAAGATAAGCCTCCTACTTCGCATTGATTTGCTGCTAAATCATGTCTTTCGCATGGATTTGAAGCTAACTCGTTTGTTTCGCATGCAGTTGAAGCTAAATCATGTATATCACAAGTATTTGAAGCTAAACGATTTGTTTCGCATGGATTTGAAGATAAGCCTTCTACTTCGCATTGATTTGAAGCTAAATCATGTGCTTCGCATGGATTTAAAGCGATCTCGTCTGTTTCGCATGCAGTTGAAGCTAAATCATGTATATCACATGTCTTTGAAGCTAAACCATTTGTTTCGCATGGATTCGAAGATAACCCTTCTACTTCGCACTGATTTGAAGCTAAATCATGTGATTCGCATTGATTTGAATCTAATTGATGTGTTTCGCATGTATTTGAAGCTACGCCTTCTACTTTGCATGAATTTATAACCAAATCATGTGTTTCGCTTGGATTTGAAGCTAACTCGATTATTTCGCATGCAGTTGAAGCAAAATCATGTATATCACGAGTATTTGAATCAGAACCATTTGATTAGCATGGATTCGAAGATCACGCTTCTTCTTCGCATTGGTTTGATGCTAAATCATGTGTTTCGCATGGTTTTGTGGCTAAGTCGTTTGTTTCGCATGCAGTTGAAGCTAAATTATGTATATCACAAGTATTTGAAGCTAAACCATTTGTTTCGCATGGATTTGAAACTACGCCTTCTACTTCGCATTGATTTGAAGCTAAATAATTTGTTTTGCTTGGATTTGAAGCTAAGCCTTCTAATTCACGTCGATTTGACGTTAAATCATATTTTTCGCTGGAATTGATGCTAACTCGTTTGTTTCGCATGTTGTTGAACCTAAATCAAGTATATCACAAGTGTTTGAAGCTAAACCATTTGATTAGCATGGATTCGAAGATCACCCTTCTTCTTCGCATTGGTTTGAAGCTAAATAATGTGTTTCGCTTGGATTTTAAGCTAACTCGTTCGTTTCACATGCAGTTGAAGTTAAATCATGAATATCACAAGTATTTGAAGCTAAACGAAATGTTCCGCATGGATTTGAAGATAAGCCTCCTACTTCGCATTGATTTGATGCTAAATCATGTCTTTCGCATGGATTTGAAACTAACTCGTTTGTTTCGCGTGATGTTGAAGCTAAACCATGTATATCACAAGTATTTGAATCTAAACCATTTTATTCCCATTGATTTGAACTCATCATTCTACTTCGCATTGATTTGAAGCTAAATCACGTGTTCCGCTTGGATTTTAAGCTAACTCGTTTGTATCACATGTAGTTGAAGTTAAATCATGTATATCACAAGTATTTGAAGCTAAACGATTTGTTTCGCATGGATTTGAAGATATGAATTCTACTTCGCATTGATTTGAATCTAAATCATGTGTTTCGCATGGTGTTGATGCCAACCCGTTTGTTTAGCATGCTGTTGATGCTAAATCATGTATATGACAAGTATTTGAAGCTAAACCACTTGATTCGCATGGATTTGAAGATAACCCTTCTAGTTCGCATTGATTTGAAGCTAAATCATGTGTTTCGCATGGATTCGAAGACAACCCTTCTACTTCGCATTGATTTGAAGCTAAATCATGTGTTTCGAATGGATTTGAAGCTAACTCGTTTGTTTCGCATGGAGTTGAAGCTAAGTCAAGTATGGCACAAGTATTTGAAGCTAAACCATTTGTTTCGCATGGATTCGAAGATCAGCCTTCTACTACCCATTGATTTGAAGCTAAATCATGTGTTTCGCTTGGATTTGAAGCGAACTCGTTTGTTTCGCATGCTGTTAAGGCTGAATAATTTATATCACAAGTATTTGAAGCTAAACCATTTGTTTAGCATGGATTCGAAGATCAGTCTTCTACTTCGCATTGATTTGAAGCTAAATAATGTGTTTCGCTTGGATTTGAAGCGAACTCGTTTGTTTCGCATGCTGTTAAGGCTGAATAATTTATATCACAAGTATTTGGAGCTAAACCATTTGTTTCGCATGGATTTGAAACTACGCCTTCTACTTCGCATTGATTTGAAGCTAAATAATTTGTTTCGCTTGGATTTGAAGCGAACTCGTTTGTTTCGCATGCTGTTAAGGCTGAATAATTTATATCACAAGTATTTGAAGCTAAACCATTTGTTTAGCATGGATTCGAAGATCAGTCTTCTACTTCGCATTGATTTGAAGCTAAATAATGTGTTTCGCTTGGATTTTAAGCTAACTCGTTTGTTTCGTATGCATTTGAAGCTAAATCATGCACATCACAAATATTTGAAGCTGAACCACTTGTTTCGCATGGATTTGAAGATAACCCTTCTACTTCGCATTGATTTGATGCTAAATCATGTGTTTCGCATGGATTTGAGGCTAACTCGTTTGTTTCGCATGCAGTTGAAGCTAAATCATGTATATCACAAGTGTTTGAAGCTAAACCATTTGTTTTGCATGGATTTGAAGATAATCCTTCTACTTCGCATTGATTTGAAGCTAAATCATGTGTTTCGCTTGGATTTGAAGCTAACTCGTTTGTTTCGCACGCACTTGAATCTAAATCAAGTATATCACAAGTATTTGAAGCTAAACCGTTTGATTCGCATGGATTTGAAGCTAAGCCTTCTAGTTCGCATTGATTTGAAGATAAATCAAGTGTGTCGCTTGGATTTGAAGCTCAGCCTTCTACTTCGCATTGGTTTGAAGCTAAATAATGTGTTTCGCTTGGATTTTAAGCTAACTCGTTTGTTTCACATGCAGTTGAAGTTAAATCATGAATATCACAAGTATCTGAAGCTAAACGAATTGTTTCGCATGGATTTGAAGACAAGCCTCCTACTTCGCATTGATTTGATGCTAAATCATGTGTTTCGCATGGATTTGAAGCTAACTAGTTTGTTTCGCATGTTGTTGAAGCTAAATCATGTATATCACAAGTATTTGAAGCTAAACGAATTGTTTCGCATGGATTTGAAGATAAGCCTCCTACTTCGCATTGATTTGCTGCTAAATCATGTCTTTCGCATGGATTTGAAGCTAACTCGTTTGTTTCGCATGCAGTTGAAGCTAAATCATGTATATCACAAGTATTTGAAGCTAAACGATTTGTTTCGCATGGATTTGAAAATAAGCCTTCTACTTCGCATTGATTTGAAGCTAAATCATGTGCTTCGCATGGATTTAAAGCGATCTCGTCTGTTTCGCATGCAGTTGAAGCTAAATCATGTATATCACATGTCTTTGAAGCTAAACCATTTGTTTCGCATGGATTCGAAGATAACCCTTCTAGTTCGCACTGATTTGAAGCTAAATCATGTGATTCGCATTGATTTGAATCTAATTCATGTGTTTCGCATGTATTTGAAGCTACGCCTTCTACTTTGCATGAATTTGTAACCAAATCATGTGTTTCGCTTGGATTTGAAGCTAACTCGATTATTTCGCATGCAGTTGAAGCAAAATCATGTATATCACGAGTATTTGAATCAGAACCATTTGATTAGCATGGATTCGAAGATCACGCTTCTTCTTCGCATTGATTTGATGCTAAATCATGTGTTTCGCATGGTTTTGTGGCTAAGTCGTTTGTTTCGCATGCAGTTGAAGCTAAATTATGTATATCACAAGTATTTGAAGCTAAACCATTTGTTTCGCATGGATTTGAAACTACGCCTTCTACTTCGCATTGATTTGAAGCTAAATAATTTGTTTTGCTTGGATTTGAAGCTAAGCCTTCTAATTCACGTCGATTTGACGTTAAATCATATTTTTCGCTGGAATTGATGCTAACTCGTTTGTTTCGCATGTTGTTGAACCTAAATCAAGTATATCACAAGTGTTTGAAGCTAAACCATTTGATTAGCATGGATTCGAAGATCACCCTTCTTCTTCGCATTGGTTTGAAGCTAAATAATGTGTTTCGCTTGGATTTTAAGCTAACTCGTTCGTTTCACATGCAGTTGAAGTTAAATCATGAATATCACAAGTATTTGAAGCTAAACGAATTGTTTCGCATGGATTTGAAGACAAGCCTCCTACTTCGCATTCATTTGATGCTAAATCATGTGTTTCGCATGGATTTGAAGCTAACTAGTTTGTTTCGCATGATGTTTAAGCTAAGTCATGTATATCACAAGTATTTGAAGCTAAGCCATTTTATTCCCATGTATTTGAAACTCATCATTCTACTTCCCATTGATTTGAAGCTAAATCACGTGTTCCGCTTGGATTTTAAGCTAACTCGTTTGTTTCACATGCAGTTGAAGTTAAATCGTGAATATCACAAGTATTTGAAGCTAGACGAATTGTTTCGCATGGATTTGAAGACAAGCCTCCTACTTCGCATTGATTTGATGCTAAATCATGTGTTTCGCATGGATTTGAAGCTAACTAGTTTGTTTCGCATGATGTTTAAGCTAAGTCATGTATATCACAAGTATTTGAAGCTAAGCCATTTTATTCCCATGTATTTGAAACTCATCATTCTACTTCCCATTGATTTGAAGCTAAATCACGTGTTCCGCTTGGATTTTAAGCTAACTCGTTTGTATCACATGCAGTTGAAGATAAATCATGTATATCACAATTATTTGAAGCTAAACCATTTGATTCACATGGATTTCAAAATAAGCCTTCTACTTCGCATTGATTTGAAGCTAAGTCATGTGTTTCGCTTGGATTTCAAACTAACTCGATTGTATCGCATGCAGTTGAAGTGAAATCATGTATATCACAAGTATCTGAAGCTAAACCATTTGCTTCGCATGGATTTTAAGCTGAGCCTTCTACTTCGCATTGATTTGAAGCTAAATCGGGTGTTTCGCATGGATTTGAATCTAACTCGTTTGCTTCGCATGCATTTGAAGCTAAATCATATATATCACAAGTATTAGAAGCTAAACCATTTAACTCGCATCGATTTGAAGTTAAGCCTTCTACTTCGCATTGATTTGAAGCTAAATCATGCATTTCGCATGGATTCGAAGCTAACTCATTTGATTCGCTTGCTGTTGAAGCAAAATCACGCATATCACAAGTATTTGTAACTAAACCATTTGTTTCGCATGGATTCGAAGATCTGTCTTCTAGTTCGCATTGATTTGAAGCTAAATCACGTGTTTCGCATAGATTAGAAGCTAACTCGTTTTTTTCGCCTGCATTTGAAGCTATATCACTTATATCGTAAGTATCTGAAGCTAAATCATTTGTTTATCATGGATTTGAAGCTAAACCATCAACATCGCATTAATTTGAAGCTAAATCATGTGATTCGCTTGGATTTGAAGCTAACTCGTTTGTTCCACATGCAGTTGAAGCTAAATCATGTATATCACAAGTATTTGAAGCTAAACGAATTGTTTCGCATGGATTTGAAGATAAGCCTCCTACTTCGCATTGATTTGCTGCTAAATCATGTGCTTCGCATGGATTTAAAGCGATCTCGTCTGTTTCGCATGCAGTTGAAGCTAAATCATGTATATCACATGTCTTTGAAGCTAAACCATTTGTTTCGCATGGATTCGAAGATAACCCTTCTAGTTCGCACTGATTTGAAGCTAAATCATGTGATTCGCATTGATTTGAATCTAATTCATGTGTTTCGCATGTATTTGAAGCTACGCCTTCAACTTTGCATGAATTTGTAACCAAATCATGTGTTTCGCTTGGATTTGAAGCTAACTCGATTATTTCGCATGCAGTTGAAGCAAAATCATGTATATCACGAGTATTTGAATCAGAACCATTTGATTAGCATGGATTCGAAGATCACGCTTCTTCTTCGCATTGATTTGATGCTAAATCATGTGTTTCGCATGGTTTTGTGGCTAAGTCGTTTGTTTCGCATGCAGTTGAAGCTAAATTATGTATATCACAAGTATTTGAAGCTAAACCATTTGTTTCGCATGGATTTGAAACTACGCCTTCTACTTCGCATTGATTTGAAGCTAAATAATTTGTTTTGCTTGGATTTGAAGCTAAGCCTTCTAATTCACGTCGATTTGACGTTAAATCATATTTTTCGCTGGAATTGATGCTAACTCGTTTGTTTCGCATGTTGTTGAACCTAAATCAAGTATATCACAAGTGTTTGAAGCTAAACCATTTGATTAGCATGGATTCGAAGATCACCCTTCTTCTTCGCATTGGTTTGAAGCTAAATAATGTGTTTCGCTTGGATTTTAAGCTAACTCGTTCGTTTCACATGCAGTTGAAGTTAAATCATGAATATCACAAGTATTTGAAGCTAAACGAAATGTTCCGCATGGATTTGAAGATAAGCCTCCTACTTCGCATTGATTTGATGCTAAATCATGTCTTTCGCATGGATTTGAAGCTAACTCGTTTGTTTCGCGTGATGTTGAAGCTAAACCATGTATATCACAAGTATTTGAATCTAAACCATTTTATTCCCATTGATTTGAAACTCATCATTCTACTTCGCATTGATTTGAAGCTAAATCACGTGTTCCGCTTGGATTTTAAGCTAACTCGTTTGTATCACATGCAGTTGAAGTTAAATCATGTATATCACAAGTATTTGAAACTAAACGATTTGTTTCGCATGGATTTGAAGATATGAATTCTACTTCGCATTGATTTGAATCTAAATCATGTGTTTCGCACGGTGTTGATGCCAACCCGTTTGTTTAGCATGCTGTTGATGCTAAATCATGTATATGACAAGTATTTGAAGCTAAACCACTTGATTCGCATGGATTTGAAGATAACCCTTCTAGTTCGCATTGATTTGATGCTAAATCATGTGTTTCGCATGGATTCGAAGACAACCCTTCTACTTCGCATTGATTTGAAGCTAAATCATGTGTTTCGAATGGATTTGAAGCTAACTCGTTTGTTTCGCATGGAGTTGAAGCTAAGTCAAGTATGGCACAAGTATTTGAAGCTAAACCATTTGTTTCGCATGGATTCGAAGATCAGCCTTCTACTACCCATTGATTTGAAGCTAAATCATGTGTTTCGCTTGGATTTGAAGCGAACTCGTTTGTTTCGCATGCAATTGAAGCTAAATTATGTATACTACAAGTATTTGGAGCTAAACCATTTGTTTCGCATGGATTTGAAACTACGCCTTCTACTTCGCATTGATTTGAAGCTAAATAATTTGTTTCGCTTGGATTTGAAGCGAACTCGTTTGTTTCGCATGCTGTTAAGGCTGAATAATTTATATCAAAAGTATTTGAAGCTAAACCATTTGTTTAGCATGGATTCGAAGATCAGTCTTCTACTTCGCATTGATTTGAAGCTAAATAATGTGTTTCGCTTGGATTTTAAGCTAACTCGTTTGTTTCGTATGCATTTGAAGCTAAATCATGCACATCACAAATATTTGAAGCTGAACCACTTGTTTCGCATGGATTTGAAGATAACCCTTCTACTTCGCATTGATTTGATGCTAAATCATGTGTTTCGCATGGATTTGAGGCTAACTCGTTTGTTTCGCATGCAGTTGAAGCTAAATTATGTATATCACAAGTATTTGAAGCTAAACCATTTGTTTCGCATGGATTTTGAAACTACGACTTCTACTTCGCATTGATTTGAAGCTAAATAATTTGTTTTGCTTGGATTTGAAGCTAAGCCTTCTAATTCACGTCGTTTTGACGTTAAATCATATTTTTCGCTGGATTTGATGCTAACTCGTTTGTTTCGCATGCTGTTGAACCTAAATCAATTATATCACAAGTATTTAAAGCTAAACCATTTGTTTCGCATGGATTCGACGATCAGCCTTCTACTTCGCATTGATTTGAAGTTAAATCATATTTTTCGCTGGATTTGAAGCTAACTCGTTTGTTTCGCATGCTGTTGAAGCTAAATCATGTATATCACAAGTGTTTGAAGCTAAACCACTTGTTTTGCATGGATTTGAAGATAATCCTTCTACTTCGCATTGATTTGAAGCTAAATCATGTATTACGCATTGATTTAAGGCGATCTCGTCTGTTCCGCATGCAGTTAAAGCTAGATCATGTATATCACAGGTCTTTGAAGCTAAACCATTTTTTTCGCATGGATTCGAAGATAACCCTTCTACTTCGCATTGATTTGATGCTAAATCATGTGTTTCGCATGGATTTGAGGCTAACTCGTTTGTTTCGCATGCAGTTGAAGCTAAATTATGTATATCACAAGTATTTGAAGCTAAACCATTTGTTTCGCATGGATTTTGAAACTACGCCTTCTACTTCGCATTGATTTGAAGCTAAATAATTTGTTTTGCTTGGATTTGAAGCTAAGCCTTCTACCTCGCATTGATTTGAAGCTAAATAATGTGTTTCGCTTGGATTTTAAGCTCACTCGTTTGTTTCACATGCAGTTGAAGTTAAATCGTGAATATCACAAGTATTTGAAGCTAAACGAATTGTTTCGCATGGATTTGAAGACAAGCCTCCTACTTCGCATTCATTTGATGCTAAATCATGTGTTTCGCATGGATTTGAAGCTAACTAGTTTGTTTCGCATGATGTTTAAGCTAAGTCATGTATATCACAAGTATTTGAAGCTAAGCCATTTTATTCCCATGTATTTGAAACTCATCATTCTACTTCCCATTGATTTGAAGCTAAATCACGTGTTCCGCTTGGATTTTAAGCTAACTCGTTTGTTTCACATGCAGTTGAAGTTAAATCGTGAATATCACAAGTATTTGAAGCTAGACGAATTGTTTCGCATGGATTTGAAGACAAGCCTCCTACTTCGCATTGATTTGATGCTAAATCATGTGTTTCGCATGGATTTGAAGCTAACTAGTTTGTTTCGCATGATGTTTAAGCTAAGTCATGTATATCACAAGTATTTGAAGCTAAGCCATTTTATTCCCATGTATTTGAAACTCATCATTCTACTTCCCATTGATTTGAAGCTAAATCACGTGTTCCGCTTGGATTTTAAGCTAACTCGTTTGTATCACATGCAGTTGAAGATAAATCATGTATATCACAATTATTTGAAGCTAAACCATTTGATTCACATGGATTTCAAAATAAGCCTTCTACTTCGCATTGATTTGAAGCTAAGTCATGTGTTTCGCTTGGATTTCAAACTAACTCGATTGTATCGCATGCAGTTGAAGTGAAATCATGTATATCACAAGTATCTGAAGCTAAACCATTTGCTTCGCATGGATTTTAAGCTGAGCCTTCTACTTCGCATTGATTTGAAGCTAAATCGGGTGTTTCGCATGGATTTGAATCTAACTCGTTTGCTTCGCATGCATTTGAAGCTAAATCATATATATCACAAGTATTAGAAGCTAAACCATTTAACTCGCATCGATTTGAAGTTAAGCCTTCTACTTCGCATTGATTTGAAGCTAAATCATGCATTTCGCATGGATTCGAAGCTAACTCATTTGATTCGCTTGCTGTTGAAGCAAAATCACGCATATCACAAGTATTTGTAACTAAACCATTTGTTTCGCATGGATTCGAAGATCTGTCTTCTAGTTCGCATTGATTTGAAGCTAAATCACGTGTTTCGCATAGATTAGAAGCTAACTCGTTTTTTTCGCCTGCATTTGAAGCTATATCACTTATATCGTAAGTATCTGAAGCTAAATCATTTGTTTATCATGGATTTGAAGCTAAACCATCAACATCGCATTAATTTGAAGCTAAATCATGTGATTCGCTTGGATTTGAAGCTAACTCGTTTGTTCCACATGCAGTTGAAGCTAAATCATGTATATCACAGGTATTTGAAGCTGAACCATTTGTTTCGCATGGCTTCGAAGATCAGCCATCTACCTCGTATTGATTTAAAGCTAAATCATGTGTTTCTCATGGATTTGAAGCTACCTCGTTTGTATCGCATGCAGTTGAAGCTAAATCATGTATATCACAAGCATTTGAAACTAAACCATTTGATTCGCACGGATTTGAAGCTAAGCCTTCTACTTCGCATTGATTTGAAGTTAAATCATTTGTTTCCCTTGGAATTGAAGCTAACTCGTTTGCTCCGCATGCAGTTGAAGCTAAATCGTGTATATCACAAGTATTTGAACATATACCATTTGTTTTGCATGGATTCGTAGACAAGCCTTCTACTTCGCATTGATTTGAAGCTAAATCAAGTGTATCGCATGGATTTGAAGCTAACTCGTTTGATTCGCTTGCTGTTGAAGCAAAATCACGCATATCACAAGTATTTGAAACTAAACCATTTGTTTCGCATGGATTCGATCTGCCTTCTAGTTCGCATTGATTTGAAGCTGAATCACGTGTTTCGCATAGATTAGAAGCTAACTCGTTTGTTTCGCATTCATTTGAAGCTATATCACTTCTATCGCAAGTATTTGAAGCTAAATCATGTGTTTCGCATGTATTTGAAGATAAGCCTTCTACTTCGCATTGATTTCAAGCTAAATCATGTGTTTCGCATGCATTTGAAGCTAACTCGATTGTTTCGCATGCAGTTGAATGTAAATCATGTATATCACAACTATTTGCAGCTGAACCATTTGCTACGCATGAATATTAAGCTAAACCATGTGTTACGAATGAATTTGAAGCTAAATCATGTATTTCGCATGCATTTGAAGCTAACTCGTTTTCTTCGCCTGCATTTGATGCTAAATCATGTATATCACAGGTATTTGAAGCTAAACCATTTGTTTCGCATGGATTCGAAGATAAGCTTTCTACTTCGCATTGATTTGAAGCGAAATCATGTGTATCGCTTGGATTTGAAGCCAACACGTTTGTTTCGTCTGCATTTGAAGCTATATCACTTATATCGCAAGTATATGAAGCGAAATAATTCTTTTCGCATGGATTATAAGCTAAGCCTTCTACTACGCATGAATTTGAAGCTAAATCATGTGTTTCGATTGGATTTGAAGCTAACTCGTTTGTTTCCATGCAGTTGAAGCTAAATCATGTGTATCACATGTATTTGAAGCTACACCATTTGATTCGAATGGATTTGAAGCTAAGTCTTCTACTTCGCATTGATTTGAAGCTAAATCATGTGGTTGCGCATGGATTTGAAGATAACACGTTTGTTTCGCATGCAGTTGAAGCTATATCACTTACATTCGCAAGTATTTGAAGCCAAATCTTTCGGTTCGCATGGATTTGAAGCTATGCCTTCTACTTCGCATTGATTTGAAGTTAAATCATTTGTTTCGCATGGATTTGAAGATAACTTGATTGTTTCGCATGCAGTTGAAGCTAAATCCTGTATATTACAAGTATTTGAAACTAGATTATTTGAGTCGCATGGATTTAAAGCTAAGCCTCCTACTTCGCATTGATTTGAAGCTAAATTATGTGGTTCGCATGGATTTGAAGCCAACTCGTTTGTTTTGCATGCAGTTGAATTTAAATCATATGTATCAGAAGTATTTGATGCTAACCCAATTGGTTCGCGTGGATTTAAAGCAAAGCCTTCTTCTTCGCATTGATTTGAAGCTAAATCGTGTGTTTCGCATGGATTTGATGCTAACTCGTTTGTTTCGCATGCAGTTGAATCTAGCTCATGTATATCACGAGTATTTGAAGCTGAACCATTTGATTCGCATGGATTTGAAGTTAAGCACTCTAGTTCGCATTGAATTGAAGCTAAATCATGAGTTTCGCTTGGATTTGAAGCGAACTCGTTTGTATCGCATGCAGTTGAAGCTAAATCATGTATATCACAAGTATTTGAAGCTGAAACGTTTGATCCGCATGAATATAAATCCAAACCATGTATTTCGAATGAATTTGTAGCTAAATCATGTGTTTCGCATGGATTTGAACTACCTCGTTTGATTCGCATGCAGTTGAAGCTAAATCATGTATACCACAAGTATTTGAAGCTGAACCATTCGTTTAGCATGGATTTGTAGCTAAGCCATCTACTTCGCATTCACTTGAACTTAAATCATGTGTTTCGCTTGGATTTGAATCTGACTCGTTTGTTTCGCATGCAGTTGAAGCTATATCATGCCTAAAACAAGTATTTGAAACTACACCATTCGTTTCGCATGGATTTGAAGCTAATTCATTTTTGTCGCATGTATTTTTAAGCGAAGCCTTCTACTTCTTATTGATTTGATGCTATCTCATGTGTTTCGCTTGGATTTGAAGCTAACTTGTTTATTTCGCATGCAGTTGAAGCTAAATCATGTATATCACAAGAATTTGACGCTAAACCATTTGTTCCGCATGGATTTGAATATAAGCCTTCTACTTCGCATTGATTTAAAGCTGATTCATGTAATTCGCATGGATTTGAAGATAACTCGATTTTTTGGCATGCAGTTGAAGCTAAATCAAGTATATCACAGGTATTTGAAGCTAAATCATGTGTTTCGCTTGGATTTGAAACTATGCCTTCTACTTCGCATTGATTTGAAGCTAAATCATGTCTTTCGCATGGACGTCAATCTAACTCGATTGTTTCGCCTGCCGTCGAAGCTATATCACATATATTGACAAGTATTTGAAGCTCAATCATTCGTTTCGTTTGGATTTGAAACTAAGCATTCTGCTTCGCATTGATTTGAAACTAAATCATGTGTTTCGCATGGATTTGAAGCTAACTCGTTTGTTTCGCATGCTGTTGAAGCTGTATCATGTTTATCACAAGTATTCGAAGCTAAACCATTTGTTTCGCATGGATTTGAAGATAAGCCTTCTACTTCGAATTGATTTGAAGCTGAATAATGTGTTTCGCTTGTAATTGAAGTTAACTCGTTTGTTTCGCACGCAGTTGAAGGTAAATCATGTATATCACAAGTATTTGAAGCTAAACCATTTGATCCGCATGGATTTGATGCTAAGCATTCTACTTCGCATTGATTTGAGGGTAAGTCATGTGTTTCGCATGGATTTGAAGCTAAACCATTTGATCCGCATGGATTTGAATCTAAGCCTTCTACGTCGCATTGATTTGAAGCAGAATCAAGTGTTTCGCTTGTATTTGAAGCTAACTCGTTTGATTCGCACGCAGTTGAAAATAAATCATGTATATCACAAGTATTTGAAGCTAAACCATTTGATTCGCATGGATTTGAAGATAAGCCTTCTACGTCGCATTCATTTGAATCTGAATCATGTGATTCCTTTGGAATTGAAACTTCGTCGTTTCTTTCTCATGCTGTTGAAGCTAAATCGTGTATATCACAAGTATTTGAAGCTAAATGATTTGTTTCGCATGGATTAGAACCTAAATCGTTTGTTTCGCATCCGGTTGAATCTATATCATGTATATCACAAGTATTCGAAGCTAAACCATTTCTTTCGCATAGATTTGAAGCTAACTCGTTTGTTTCGCATGCTGTTGAAGCAAAATCACGCATATCACAAGTATTTGAAGCTAAACCATTTGTTTCGCATGGATTCTAAGATAAGCCTTCTACTTCGCATTGATTTGAAGTTAAATCCTGTGTTTCGCATGGATTTGAAGCTAACTCGATTGTTTCGCATGCAGTTGAAGCTAAATCCTGTATATCACAAGTATTTGAAACTAGATTATTTGTGTTGCATGGATTTAAAGCTAAGCCTTCTACTTCGCATTGATTTGAAGCTAAATTATGTGGTTCGCATGGATTTGAAGCCAACTCGTTTGTTTTGCATGCAGTTGAATTTAAATCATATGTATCAGAAGTATTTGATGCTAACCCAATTGGTTCGCGAGGATTTAAAGCAAAGCCTTCTTCTTCGCAATGATTTGATGCTAAATCGTGTGATTCGCATGGATTTGATGCTAACTCGTTTGTTTCGCATGCAGTTGAATCTAGCTCATGTATATCACGAGTATTTGAAGCTGAACCATTTGATTCGCATGAATATTAAGCTATACCATGTGTTTCGAATGAATTTGAAGCTAAATCATGTGTTTCGCATGGATTTGAAGCTAACGCGTTTGTTTCGCCTGCAGTTGAGGCTGACTCATGTATATCCCAAGTATTTGAAGCTAAACAATTTGTTTCGCATGAATTTTAAGCTAAACCATGTGTTTCGAATAAATTTGAAGCTAAATCATGTGTTTCGCTTGGATTTGAAGCTAACACGTTCGTTTCACATGCAGTTGAAGCTAAATCATTTATATCACAGGTATTTGATGCTAAACCATTTGTTTCGCATGGATTCTAAGATAAGCCTTCTACTTCGCATTGATTTGAAGTTAAATCCTGTGTTTCGCATAGATTTGGAGTTAACTCGTTTGTTACGCATGCAGTTGAGTATGAATCATGTATAACCCAAGTATTTGAAGCTCAACCATTTGATTCGCAAGGATTTAAAGCTAAATCATGTGTTTCGCATGGATTTGAAGCTAACTCGTTTGTTTCGCATGCTGTTGAAGCAAAATCACGCATATCACAAGTATTTGAAGCTAAACCATTTGTTTCGCATGGATTCTAAGATAAGCCTTCTACTTCGCATTGATTTAAAGTTAAATCCTGTGTTTCGCATGGATTTGAAGCTAACTCGATTGTTTCGCATGTAGTTGAAGCTAAATCCTGTATATCACAAGTATTTGAAACTAGATTATTCGTGTCGCATGGATTTAAAGCTAAGCCTTCTACTTCGCATTGATTTGAAGCTAAATAATGTGTTTCGCTTGGATTTTAAGCTAACTCGTTCGTTTCACATGCAGTTGAAGTTAAATCATGAATATCACAAGTATTTGAAGCTAAACGAAATGTTCCGCATGGATTTGAAGATAAGCCTCCTACTTCGCATTGATTTGATGCTAAATCATGTCTTTCGCATGGATTTGAAGCTAAATCACGTGTTCCGCTTGGATTTTAAGCTAACTCGTTTGTATCACATGCAGTTGAAGTTAAATCATGTATATCACAAGTATTTGAAGCTAAACGATTTGTTTCGCATGGATTTGAAGATATGAATTCTACTTCGCATTGATTTGAATCTAAATCATGTGTTTCGCATGGTGTTGATGCCAACCCGTTTGTTTAGCATGCTGTTGATGCAAAATCATGTATATGACAAGTATATGAAGCTAAACCACTTGATTCGCATGGATTTGAAGATAACCCTTCTAGTTCGCATTGATTTGAAGCTAAATCATGTGTTTCGCATGGATTCGAAGACAACCCTTCTACATCGCATTGATTTGAAGCTAAATCATGTGTTTCGAATGGATTTGAAGCTAACTCGTTTGTTTCGCATGGAGTTGAAGCTAAGTCAAGTATGGCACAAGTATTTGAAGCTAAACCATTTGTTTCGCATGGATTCGAAGATCAGCCTTCTACTACCCATTGATTTGGAGCTAAATCATGTGTTTCGCTTGGATTTGAAGCGAACTCGTTTGTTTCGTATGCAGTTGAAGCTAAATTATGTATACTACAAGTATTTGGAGCTAAACCATTTGTTTCGCATGGATTTGAAACTACGCCTTCTACTTCGCATTGATTTGAAGCTAAATAATTTGTTTCGCTTGGATTTGAAGCGAACTCGTTTGTTTCGCATGCTGTTAAGGCTAAATAATTTATATCACAAGTATTTGAAGCTAAACCATTTGTTTAGCATGGATTCGAAGATCAGTCTTCTACTTCGCATTGATTTGAAGCTAAATAATGTGTTTCGCTTGGATTTTAAGCTTACTCGTTTGTTTCGTATGCATTTGAAGCTAAATCATGCACATCACAAATATTTGAAGCTGAACCACTTGTTTCGCATGGATTTGAAGATAACCCTTCTACTTCGCATTGATTTGAAGCTAAGTCATGTGTTTCGCTTGGATTTCAAACTAACTCGATTGTATCGCATGCAGTTGAAGTTAAATCATGTATATCACAAGTATCTGAAGCTAAACCATTTGCTTCGCATGGATTTTAAGCTGAGCCTTCTACTTCGCATTGATTTGAAGCTAAATCGGGTGTTTCGCATGGATTTGAATCTAACTCGTTTGCTTCGCATGCATTTGAAGCTAAATCATATATATCACAAGTATTAGAAGCTAAACCATTTAACTCGCATGGATTTGAAGTTAATCCTTCTACTTCGCATTGATTTGAATCTAAATCATGCATTTCGCATGGATTCGAAGCTAACTCATTTGATTCGCTTGCTGTTGAAGCAAAATCACGCATATCACAAGTATTTGTAACTAAACCATTTGTTTCGCATGGATTCGAAGATCTGTCTTCTAGTTCGCATTGATTTGAAGCTAAGTCACGTGTTTCGCATAGATTAGAAGCTAACTCGTTTTTATCGCCTGCATTTGAAGCTATATCACTTATATCGTAAGTATCTGAAGCTAAATCATTTGTTTATCATGGATTTAAAGCTAAACCATCAACATCGCATTAATTTGAAGCTAAATCATGTGATTCGCTTGGATTTGAAGCTAACTCGTTTGTTCCACATGCAGTTGAAGCTAAATCATGTATATCACAAGTATTTGAAGCTGAACCATTTGTTTCGCATGGCTTCGAAGATCAGCCATCTACCTCGTATTGATTTAAAGCTAAATCATGTGTTTCTCATGGATTTGAAGCTAACTCGTTTGTATCGCATGCAGTTGAAGCTAAATCATGTATATCACAAGCATTTGAAACTAAACCATTTGATTCGCACGGATTTGAAGCTAAGCCTTCTACTTCGCATTGATTTGAAGTTAAATCATTTGTTTCCCTTGGAATTGAAGCTAACTCGTTTGCTCCGCATGCAGTTGAAGCTAAATCGTGTATATCACAAGTATTTGAACATATACCATTTGTTCTGCATGGATTCGTAGACAAGCCTTCTACTTCGCATTGATTTGAAGCTAAATCAAGTGTATCGCATGGATTTGAAGACAACTCATTTGTTTCGTCTTCATTTGAAACTATATCACTTTGTTTTGCATGGATTCGAAGATAAGCCTTCTACTTCGCATTGATTTCAAGCTAAATCATGTGTTTCGCATGCATTTGAAGCTAACTCGATTGTTTCGCATGCAGTTGAATGTAAATCATGTATATCACAACTATTTGCAGCTGAACCATTTGCTACGCATGAATATTAAGCTAAACCATGTGTTACGAATGAATTTGAAGCTAAATCATGTATTTCGCATGCATTTGAAGCTAACTCGTTTTCTTCGCCTGCATTTGATGCTAAATCATGTATATCACAGGTATTTGAAGCTAAACCATTTGTTTCGCATGGATTCGAAGATAAGCCTTCTACTTCGCATTGATTTGAAGCGAAATCATGTGTATCGCTTGGATTTGAAGCCAACACGTTTGTTTCGTCTGCATTTGAAGCTATATCACTTATATCGCAAGTATATGAAGCGAAATAATTCTTTTCGCATGGATTATAAGCTAAGCCTTCTACTACGCATGAATTTGAAGCTAAATCATGTGTTTCGATTGGATTTGAAGCTAACTCGTTTGTTTCCATGCAGTTGAAGCTAAATCACGTGTATCACATGTATTTGAAGCTACACCATTTGATTCGAATGGATTTGAAGCTAAGTCTTCTACTTCGCATTGATTTGAAGCTGAATCATGTGGTTGCGCATGGATTTGAAGATAACACGTTTGTTTCGCATGCAGTTGAAGCTATATCACTTACATTCGCAAGTATTTTAAGCCAAATCATTCGGTTCGCATGGATTTGAAGCTATGCCTTCTACTTCGCATTGATTTGAAGTTAAATCATTTGTTTCCCTTGGAATTGAAGCTAACTCGTTTGCTCCGCATGCAGTTGAAGCTAAATCGTGTATATCACAAGTATTTGAACATATACCATTTGTTCTGCATGGATTCGTAGACAAGCCTTCTACTTCGCATTGATTTGAAGCTAAATCAAGTGTATCGCATGGATTTGAAGACAACTCATTTGTTTCGTCTTCATTTGAAACTATATCACTTTGTTTTGCATGGATTCGAAGATAAGCCTTCTACTTCGCATTGATTTCAAGCTAAATCATGTGTTTCGCATGCATTTGAAGCTAACTCGATTGTTTCGCATGCAGTTGAATGTAAATCATGTATATCACAACTATTTGCAGCTGAACCATTTGCTACGCATGAATATTAAGCTAAACCATGTGTTACGAATGAATTTGAAGCTAAATCATGTATTTCGCATGCATTTGAAGCTAACTCGTTTTCTTCGCCTGCATTTGATGCTAAATCATGTATATCACAGGTATTTGAAGCTAAACCATTTGTTTCGCATGGATTCGAAGATAAGCCTTCTACTTCGCATTGATTTGAAGCGAAATCATGTGTATCGCTTGGATTTGAAGCCAACACGTTTGTTTCGTCTGCATTTGAAGCTATATCACTTATATCGCAAGTATATGAAGCGAAATAATTCTTTTCGCATGGATTATAAGCTAAGCCTTCTACTACGCATGAATTTGAAGCTAAATCATGTGTTTCGATTGGATTTGAAGCTAACTCGTTTGTTTCCATGCAGTTGAAGCTAAATCACGTGTATCACATGTATTTGAAGCTACACCATTTGATTCGAATGGATTTGAAGCTAAGTCTTCTACTTCGCATTGATTTGAAGCTGAATCATGTGGTTGCGCATGGATTTGAAGATAACACGTTTGTTTCGCATGCAGTTGAAGCTATATCACTTACATTCGCAAGTATTTTAAGCCAAATCATTCGGTTCGCATGGATTTGAAGCTATGCCTTCTACTTCGCATTGATTTGAAGTTAAATCATTTGTTTCGCATGGATTTGAAGCTAACTCGATTGTTTCGCATGCAGTTGAAGCTAAATCCTGTATATTACAAGTATTTGAAACTAGATTATTTGTGTCGCATGGATTTAAAGGTAAGCCTCCTACTTCGCATTGATTTGAAGCTAAATTATGTGGTTCGCATGGATTTGAAGCCAACTCGTTTGTTTTGCATGCAGTTGAATTTAAATCATATGTATCAGAAGTATTTGATGCTAACCCAATTGGTTCGCGTGGATTTAAAGCAAAGCCTTCTTCTTCGCATTGATTTGAAGCTAAATCGTGTGTTTCGCATGGATTTGATGCTAACTCGTTTGTTTCGCATGCAGTTGAATCTAGCTCATGTATATCACGAGTATTTGAAGCTGAACCATTTGATTCGCATGGATTTGAAGTTAAGCACTCTAGTTCGCATTGAATTGAAGCTAAATCATGAGTTTCGCTTGGATTTGAAGCGAACTCGTTTGTATCGCATGCAGTTGAAGCTAAATCATGTATACCACAAGTATTTGAAGCTGAACCATTCGTTTAGCATGGATTTGAAGCTAAGCCATCTACTTCGCATTCATTTGAACTTAAATCATGTGTTTCGCTTGGATTTGAATCTGACTCGTTTGTTTCGCATGCAGTTGAAGCTATATCATGCCTAAAACAAGTATTTGAAACTACACCATTCGTTTCGCATGGATTTGAAGCTAATTCATTTTTGTCGCATGTATTTTTAAGCGAAGCCTTCTACTTCTTATTGATTTGATGCTATCTCATGTGTTTCGCTTGGATTTGAAGCTAACTTGTTTATTTCGCATGCAGTTGAAGCTAAATCATGTATATCACAAGAATTTGACGCTAAACCATTTGTTCCGCATGGATTTGAATATAAGCCTTCTACTTCGCATTGATTTAAAGCTGATTCATGTAATTCGCATGGATTTGAAGATAACTCGATTTTTTGGCATACAGTTGAAGCTAAATCAAGTATATCACAGGTATTTGAAGCTAAATCATGTGTTTCGCTTGGATTTGAAACTATGCCTTCTACTTCGCATTGATTTGAAGCTAAATCATGTCTTTCGCATGGACGTCAATCTAACTCGATTGTTTCGCCTGCCGTCGAAGCTATATCACATATATTGACAAGTATTTGAAGCTCAATCATTCGTTTCGCTTGGATTTGAAACTAAGCATTCTACTTCGCATTGATTTGAAACTAAATCATGTGTTTCGCATGGATTTGAAGCTAACTCGTTTGTTTAGCATGCTGTTGAAGCAAAATCACGTATATCACAAGTATTTGAAGCTGAACCATTTGTTTCGCACGGATTTGAAGCTAAGCCTTCTACTTCGCATTGATTTGAAGCTGAATCATGTGTTTCGTTTGTATTTGCAGCTAACTCGTTTGTTTGGCATGCAGTTGAAGCTAAATCATGTATATCAAAAGTATTTGAAGTTAAACCATTTGATTCGCATGGATTTGAAGATATGCCTCTACTTCGCATTGATTTGAAGGTAAATCATGTGTTTCGCATGGATTCGAAGCTAACTCGTTTGTTTTGCCTGCATTTGAAGCTAAATCGTGTATATCACAAGTATTTGAAGCTAAATGATTTGTTTCGCATTGATTAGAAGCTAAGGCTTCTACTTCGCATTCATTTGAAGTTAAATCATGTGTTTCCCTTTGGTGTGAAGCTAACTCGCGTGTATAGCACGCAGTTGAAGCCAAATCTTGTATATCACAGGTATTTGAAGCTAAACCATTTGTTTCGCATGGATTCGACGCTAAGCCTTCGCCTTCGCATTGATTTGAAGCTAAATCACGTGTTCCGCATGGATTTGAAGCTAACTCGTTTGTTTAGCATGCAGTTGAAGTTAAATCATGTATATCAAAAGTATTTGAAGTTAAACCATTTGTTTCGCATAGATTTGAAGCTAAACCATCTATAACGTATTGAGTTGAAGCTAAATCAAGTGTTTCGCTTGGATTTAAAGCTAACTCGTTTGTTTCGCATGCAATTGAAGCTAAATCATGTGTTTCGTATGGATTTGAAGCTAACTCGTTTGTATCACATGCAGTTGTATTTAAATCATGTATATCACAAGTATTTGAAGCTAAACCATTTGTTTCGCATGGATTCGAAGATCAGCCTTGTGCTTCGCATAGATTTGCAGCTAAATCATGTGTTCCGTATGGATTTGAAGCTAACTCGTTTGTTTGGCATGCATTTGAAGCTAAATCATGCACATCACAAATATTTGAAGCTGAACCACTTGTTTCGCATGGATTTGAAGATAAGCCTTCTACTTCGCATTGATTTGAAGCTAAATCATGTGTTTCGCATGGAGTTGAAGCCAACCCGTTTGTTTAGCTTGCTGTTGAAGCTAAATCATGTATATCACAAGTATTTGAAGCTAAACCATTTGTTTCGCATGGATTCGAAGATCAGCATTGTACTACGCATTGACATGAAGTTAACTCATTTGTTTCGCATGGATTTGAAGCAATATCGTTTGTTTCGCATGCAGATGAAGTTAAATCATGTATATCACAGGTCTTTGAAGCTAAACCATTTGTTTCGCATGGATTCGAAGATAACCCTTCTACTTCGCATTGATTTGATGCTAAATCATGTGTTTCGCATGGATTTGAAGCTAACTCGTTTGTTCCGCATGCAGTTGAAGCTAAATCATGTATATCACAAGTGTTTGAAGCTAAACCACTTGTTTTGCATGGATTTTAAGATAATCCTTCTACTTCGCATTGATTTGAAGCTAAATCATGTGTTTGGCATGAATTTGAAGCTAACTCGTTTGCTTCGTCTGCATTTGAAGCTATATCACTTATATTCGCAAGCATTTGGAGCTCAATCATTCGTTTCGCATGGATTTGAAGCTAAGCCTTCTACTTCGCATTTATTTGAAGCTAAATCATGTGGTTGCGCATGGATTTGAAGATAACACGTTTGTTTCGCATGCAGTTGCAGCTATATCACTTATATTCGCAAGTATTTGAAGCCAAATCATTCGGTTCGCATGGATTTGAAGCTATGCCTTCTACTTCGCATTTGATTTAAAGCTAAATCAAGTGTTTGGCATTGATTTGGAGCTATCTCGATTATTTCGCCTGCATTTGAATCTGTATCACTTATACCGCAATTATCTGGAGATAAATCATTTGTTTCTCATGTATTTATATGCTATATCATGTGTTTCGCATGGATTTGAAGCTGACTCGGTTGTGTCGCACTTAGTTGAAGGTAAATCTTGTATATAACAAGTATTTGAAGCTAAACCATATGCTTCGCATGAATTTTAAGCTAAATCATGTGTTTCGCATGGACTTGAAGATAAGCCTTCTACTTCGCATTGATTTGAGGCTAAATCATGTGCTTTGCATGGATTTGCAGCTAACTCGTTGGTTTCGCTTGCAGTTGAAGCTAAATCATGTATATCACAAGTATTTGAAGCTAAACCACTTGTTTCGCATGGATTCGAAGGTAAGCCTTCTACTTCGCCTTGATTTGATGCTAAATCATGTGTTTCGCATGGATTTGATGCTAACTCGTTTGTTTCGCTTGCTGTTGAATGTAAATCATGTATATCACAAGTATTTGAAGCTAAAACATTTGATTCGAATGGATTTGAAGCTAAGCCTTCTACTTCGCACTGATTTGAAGCTAAACCATTTGTTTCGCATGGATTCGAAGATAAGCCTTCAACCACGCATTGAATTGAAGCTAAATCATGTGTTTCGTATGGATTTGAAGTTAACACGTTTGTTTCGCATGCTGTTGAAGCTAAATCATGTATATTACAAGCATTTGAAGCTAAACCATTTGTTTCGCATGGATTCGAAGATAAGCCTTCTACTTCGCATTGATTTAAAGCTAAATCAAGTGTTTGGCATTGATTTGGAGCTATCTCGATTATTTCGCCTGCATTTGAATCTGTATCACTTATACCGCAATTATCTGGAGATAAATCATTTGTTTCTCATGTATTTATATGCTATATCATGTGTTTCGCATGGATTTGAAGCTGACTCGGTTGTGTCACACTTAGTTGAAGGTAAATGTTGAATATAACAAGTATTTGAAGCTAAACCATATGCTTCGCATGAATTTTAAGCTAAATCATGTGTTTCGCATGTATTTGAAGCTAAGCCTTCTACTTCGCATTGATTTGAATCTAAATCACGTGTTTTGCATGGATTTGAAGCTAACTCGTTTGTTTCGCCAGCATTTGAAGCTATATCAGTTATATTCGCAAGCATTTGAATGTCAATCATTCGTTTCGCATGAATTTGAAGCTAAGCCTTCTACTTCGCATTGATTTGAGGCTAAATCATGTGCTTTGCATGGATTTGCAGCTAACTCGTTGGTTTCGCATGCAGTTGAAGCTAAATCATGTATATCACAAGTATTTGAAGCTAAACCACTTGTTTCGCATGGATTCGAAGATAAGCCTTCTACTTCGCCTTGATTTGATGCTAAATCATGTGTTTCGCATGGATTTGATGCTAACTCGTTTGTTTCACTTGCTGTTGAATGTAAATCATGTATATCACAAGTATTTGAAGCTAAAACATTTGATTCGAATGGATTTGAAGCTAAGCCTTCTACTTCGCACTGATTTGAAGCTAAACCATTTGTTTCGCATGGATTCGAAGATAAGCCTTCAACCACGCATTGAATTGAAGCTAAATCATGTGTTTCGTATGGATTTGAAGTTAACACGTTTGTTTCGCATGCTGTTGAAGCTAAATCATGTATATTACAAGCATTTGAAGCTAAACCACTTGTTACGCATGGATTCGAAGATAAGCCTTCTACTTCGCCTTGATTTGATGCTAAATCATGTGTTTCGCATGGATTTGATGCTAACTCGTTTGTATCACATGCAGTTGAATTTAAATCATGTATATCACAAGTATTTGAAGCTAAACGAATTGTTTCGCATGGATTTGAAGATATGACTTCTACTTCGCATTGATTTGAATCTAAATCATGTGTTTCGCATGGAGTTGAAGCCAATCCGTTTGTTTGGCATGCTGTTGTAGCTAAATCATGTAGATGACAAGTATTTGTAGCTAAACCACTTGATTCGCATGGATTTGAAGCTAAGCCTTCTACTTCGCATTGATTTGAAGATAAATCATGTGTGTCGCTTGGATTTTAAGCTAACTCGTTTGTTTCACATGCAGTTGAAGTTAAATCATGAATATCACAAGTATTTGAAGCTAAACGAACTGTTTCGCATGGATTTGAAACTAAGCCTTCTACTTCGCATTGATTTGAAGCTAAATCATGTGTTTCGCATGGAATTGAAGCTAACTCGTTTGTTTCGCCTGCATTTCAAGCTATATCACTTCTATTCACAAGTATGTGAAGCTAAATCGTTCGTTTCGCATGGACTTGACGCTAAGCCTTCAGACTTCGCGTTGACTTGATGCTAAATCACGTGTTTCGCATGGATTTGAGGCTAGCTCGTTTGTGTCGCATGCAGTTGAAGCTAAATCATGTATATCACAATTGTTTGAAGCTAAACCATTTGTTTTGCATGGATTCGAAGATAATCCTTCTACATCGCATTGATTTGAAGCAAAATCATGTGTTTCGCATGGATTTGAAGCTAACTCGTTTGTTTCGCATGCAGTTGAAGCTAAATCATGTATATCACAAGTGTTTCAATTTAAACCATTTGTTTTGCATGGATTCGAAGATAATCCTTCTACTTCGCATTGATTTGAATCTAAATCATGTGTTTCGCATGGATTTGAAGCTAACTTGTTTGTTTCGCATGCAGTTGATGCTGAATCATGTATGTCACAAGTATTTGCAGCTAAACCATTTGTTTCGCATGGATTTGAAGCTAAGCCTTCTACCTCGCATTGATTTGGAGTTAAATCATGTGTTTCGCATGGATTTAAAGCTAACTCGTTTGTTTCGCATGCAGTTGAAGCTAAATCATGTATATCACAAGTGTGTGAAGCTAAACCATTTGTTTCGCATGGATTCGAAGATAACCCTTCTACTTCGCATTGATTTGAAGTTAAGTCATGTGCTTCCCCTGGATTTGAAGCTCTCTCGTTTGTCTCTCATGCAGTTGAAGCTAAATCCTGTACATCACAAGTATTTGAAGCTAAAACAGTTGTTTCGCATGGATTTGAAAGCAAGCTTTCTTCTTCGCATTGATTTGAAGTTAAACAATGTGTTTCGCTTGGATTTGAAGCGAAGCCATCTAATTCGCTTTGATTTGAATCTAAATCATGTGTTTCGCATGGATTTGAAGCTAAATCGTTTACTTCGCATGCAGTTGAAGCTAAATCATGTATGTCACAAGTATTTGAAGCTAAAACATTTGATTCGCATGCATATGAAACCACGCCTTCTACTTCGCATTGATTTGAGGCTAAATAATTTGTTTCGCTCGGATTTTAAGCTAACTCGTTTGTTTCGCCTGCATTTGAAGATATATCACTTACATCGCAAGTATATGAAGCTAAATCATTCGTGTCGCATGGATTTGAAGCTAAGCCTTCTACTTCGCATTGATTTGAAGCTAAATCATGTGTTTCGCATGGATTCGAGGCTAACTCGTTTGATTCGCATGCAGTTGAAGCTAAATCATGTTTATCACAAATATCTAAATCTAAACCATCTGTTTCGCATGAATATTAAGCTGAACCATGTGTTTCTCATGAATTTGAAACTATATCATGTGTTTCGCATGGATTTGAAGCTAACTCGTTTATTTCATCTTCATTTGAAGCAAAATCATGTATATCACAAGTATTTGAAGCTGAACCATTTGTTTCTCACGTATTTGAAACTGAGCCTTCTACTTCGCATTGATTTGAAGCTGAATCATGTGTTTCGCTTGCATTTGAAGCTAACTCGTTTGTTTCGCATAGATTTGAAGCTAAGTCATGTGTTTCGCATGGATTTGAAGCTACCTCGTTTGTTTCGCCTGCATTTGAAGCTACATTACTTCTATTCGAAAGTATTTCATGATAAATCATTCGTTTCGCATGGATTTGAAGCTAATCCTTCAACTTCGCATTCATTTGAAGCTAAATCATTCGTTTCGCATGGATTTGAAGCTAAGCCTTCTACTTCGCATTGATTTAAAGCTAAATCAAGTGTTTGGCATTGATTTGGAGCTATCTCGATTATTTCGCCTGCATTTGAATCTGTATCACTTATACCGCAATTATCTGGAGATAAATCATTTGTTTCTCATGTATTTATATGCTATATCATGTGTTTCGCATGAATTTGAAGCTAACTTGTTTGCTTCGTCTGCATTTGAAGCTATATCACTTATATTCGCAAGCATTTGGAGCTCAATCATTCGTTTCGCATGGATTTGAAGCTAAGCCTTCTACTTCGCATTTATTTGAAGCTAAATCATGTGGTTGCGCATGGATTTGAAGATAACACGTTTGTTTCGCATGCAGTTGCAGCTATATCACTTATATTCGCAAGTATTTGAAGCCAAATCATTCGGTTCGCATGGATTTGAAGCTATGCCTTCTACTTCGCATTGATTTAAAGCTAAATCAAGTGTTTGGCATTGATTTGGAGCTATCTCGATTATTTCGCCTGCATTTGAATCTGTATCACTTATACCGCAATTATCTGGAGATAAATCATTTGTTTCTCATGTATTTATATGCTATATCATGTGTTTCGCATGGATTTGAAGCTGACTCGGTTGTGTCGCACTTAGTTGAAGGTAAATCTTGTATATAACAAGTATTTGAAGCTAAACCATATGCTTCGCATGAATTTTAAGCTAAATCATGTGTTTCGCATGGATTTGAAGCTAAGCCTTCTACTTCGCATTGATTTGAATCTAAATCATGTGTTTTGCATGGATTTGAAGCTAACTCGTTTGTTTCGCCAGCATTTGAAGCTATATCACTTATATTCGCAAGCATTTGAATGTCAATCATTCGTTTCGCATGGACTTGAAGATAAGCCTTCTACTTCGCATTGATTTGAGGCTAAATCATGTGCTTTGCATGGATTTGCAGCTAACTCGTTGGTTTCGCTTGCAGTTGAAGCTAAATCATGTATATCACAAGTATTTGAAGCTAAACCACTTGTTTCGCATGGATTCGAAGGTAAGCCTTCTACTTCGCCTTGATTTGATGCTAAATCATGTGTTTCGCATGGATTTGATGCTAACTCGTTTGTTTCGCTTGCTGTTGAATGTAAATCATGTATATCACAAGTATTTGAAGCTAAAACATTTGATTCGAATGGATTTGAAGCTAAGCCTTCTACTTCGCACTGATTTGAAGCTAAACCATTTGTTTCGCATGGATTCGAAGATAAGCCTTCAACCACGCATTGAATTGAAGCTAAATCATGTGTTTCGTATGGATTTGAAGTTAACACGTTTGTTTCGCATGCTGTTGAAGCTAAATCATGTATATTACAAGCATTTGAAGCTAAACCATTTGTTTCGCATGGATTCGAAGATAAGCCTTCTACTTCGCATTGATTTAAAGCTAAATCAAGTGTTTGGCATTGATTTGGAGCTATCTCGATTATTTCGCCTGCATTTGAATCTGTATCACTTATACCGCAATTATCTGGAGATAAATCATTTGTTTCTCATGTATTTATATGCTATATCATGTGTTTCGCATGGATTTGAAGCTGACTCGGTTGTGTCACACTTAGTTGAAGGTAAATCTTGTATATAACAAGTATTTGAAGCTAAACCATATGCTTCGCATGAATTTTAAGCTAAATCATGTGTTTCGCATGGATTTGAAGCTAAGCCTTCTACTTCGCATTGATTTGAATCTAAATCACGTGTTTTGCATGGATTTGAAGCTAACTCGTTTGTTTCGCCAGCATTTGAAGCTATATCAGTTATATTCGCAAGCATTTGAATGTCAATCATTCGTTTCGCATGAATTTGAAGCTAAGCCTTCTACTTCGCATTGATTTGAGGCTAAATCATGTGCTTTGCATGGATTTGCAGCTAACTCGTTGGTTTCGCATGCAGTTGAAGCTAAATCATGTATATCACAAGTATTTGAAGCTAAACCACTTGTTTCGCATGGATTCGAAGATAAGCCTTCTACTTCGCCTTGATTTGATGCTAAATCATGTGTTTCGCATGGATTTGATGCTAACTCGTTTGTTTCACTTGCTGTTGAATGTAAATCATGTATATCACAAGTATTTGAAGCTAAAACATTTGATTCGAATGGATTTGAAGCTAAGCCTTCTACTTCGCACTGATTTGAAGCTAAACCATTTGTTTCGCATGGATTCGAAGATAAGCCTTCAACCACGCATTGAATTGAAGCTAAATCATGTGTTTCGTATGGATTTGAAGTTAACACGTTTGTTTCGCATGCTGTTGAAGCTAAATCATGTATATTACAAGCATTTGAAGCTAAACCACTTGTTTCGCATGGATTCGAAGATAAGCCTTCTACTTCGCCTTGATTTGATGCTAAATCATGTGTTTCGCATGGATTTGATGCTAACTCGTTTGTATCACATGCAGTTGAATTTAAATCATGTATATCACAAGTATTTGAAGCTAAACGATTTGTTTCGCATGGATTTGAAGATATGACTTCTACTTCGCATTGATTTGAATCTAAATCATGTGTTTCGCATGGAGTTGAAGCCAATCCGTTTGTTTGGCATGCTGTTGTAGCTAAATCATGTAGATGACAAGTATTTGTAGCTAAACCACTTGATTCGCATGGATTTGAAGCTAAGCCTTCTACTTCGCATTGATTTGAAGATAAATCATGTGTGTCGCTTGGATTTTAAGCTAACTCGTTTGTTTCACATGCAGTTGAAGTTAAATCATGAATATCACAAGTATTTGAAGCTAAACGAACTGTTTCGCATGGATTTGAAACTAAGCCTTCTACTTCGCATTGATTTGAAGCTAAATCATGTGTTTTGCATGGAATTGAAGCTAACTCGTTTGTTTCGCCTGCATTTCAAGCTATATCACTTCTATTCACAAGTATGTGAAGCTAAATCGTTCGTTTCGCATGGACTTGACGCTAAGCCTTCAGACTTCGCGTTGACTTGATGCTAAATCACGTGTTTCGCATGGATTTGAGGCTAGCTCGTTTGTGTCGCATGCAGTTGAAGCTAAATCATGTATATCACAATTGTTTGAAGCTAAACCATTTGTTTTGCATGGATTCGAAGATAATCCTTCTACATCGCATTGATTTGAAGCAAAATCATGTGTTTCGCATGGATTTGAAGCTAACTCGTTTGTTTCGCATGCAGTTGAAGCTAAATCATGTATATCACAAGTGTTTCAATTTAAACCATTTGTTTTGCATGGATTCGAAGATAATCCTTCTACTTCGCATTGATTTGAATCTAAATCATGTGTTTCGCATGGATTTGAAGCTAACTTGTTTGTTTCGCATGCAGTTGATGCTGAATCATGTATGTCACAAGTATTTGCAGCTAAACCATTTGTTTCGCATGGATTTGAAGCTAAGCCTTCTACCTCGCATTGATTTGGAGTTAAATCATGTGTTTCGCATGGATTTAAAGCTAACTCGTTTGTTTCGCATGCAGTTGAAGCTAAATCATGTATATCACAAGTGTGTGAAGCTAAACCATTTGTTTCGCATGGATTCGAAGGTAACCCTTCTACTTCGCATTGATTTGAAGTTAAGTCATGTGCTTCCCCTGGATTTGAAGCTCTCTCGTTTGTCTCTCATGCAGTTGAAGCTAAATCCTGTACATCACAAGTATTTGAAGCTAAAACAGTTGTTTCGCATGGATTTGAAAGCAAGCTTTCTTCTTCGCATTGATTTGAAGTTAAACAATGTGTTTCGCTTGGATTTGAAGCGAAGCCATCTAATTCGCTTTGATTTGAATCTAAATCATGTGTTTCGCATGGATTTGAAGCTAAATCGTTTACTTCGCATGCAGTTGAAGCTAAATCATGTATGTCACAAGTATTTGAAGCTAAAACATTTGATTCGCATGCATATGAAACCACGCCTTCTACTTCGCATTGATTTGAGGCTAAATAATTTGTTTCGCTCGGATTTTAAGCTAACTCGTTTGTTTCGCCTGCATTTGAAGATATATCACTTACATCGCAAGTATATGAAGCTAAATCATTCGTGTCGCATGGATTTGAAGCTAAGCCTTCTACTTCGCATTGATTTGAAGCTAAATCATGTGTTTCGCATGGATTCGAGGCTAACTCGTTTGATTCGCATGCAGTTGAAGCTAAATCATGTTTATCACAAATATCTAAATCTAAACCATCTGTTTCGCATGAATATTAAGCTGAACCATGTGTTTCTCATGAATTTGAAACTATATCATGTGTTTCGCATGGATTTGAAGCTAACTCGTTTATTTCATCTTCATTTGAAGCAAAATCATGTACATCACAAGTATTTGAAGCTGAACCATTTGTTTCTCACGTATTTGAAACTGAGCCTTCTACTTCGCATTGATTTGAAGCTGAATCATGTGTTTCGCTTGCATTTGAAGCTAACTCGTTTGTTTCGCATAGATTTGAAGCTAAATCATGTGTTTCGCATGGATTTGAAGCTACCTCGTTTGTTTCGCCTGCATTTGAAGCTACATTACTTCTATTCGAAAGTATTTCATGATAAATCATTCGTTTCGCATGGATTTGAAGCTAATCCTTCAACTTCGCATTCATTTGAAGCTAAATCATTCGTTTCGCATGGATTTGAAGCTAAGCCTTCTACTTCGCATTGATTTAAAGCTAAATCAAGTGTTTGGCATTGATTTGGAGCTATCTCGATTATTTCGCCTGCATTTGAATCTGTATCACTTATACCGCAATTATCTGGAGATAAATCATTTGTTTCTCATGTATTTATATGCTATATCATGTGTTTCGCATGAATTTGAAGCTAACTCGTTTGCTTCGTCTGCATTTGAAGCTATATCACTTATATTCGCAAGCATTTGGAGCTCAATCATTCGTTTCGCATGGATTTGAAGCTAAGCCTTCTACTTCGCATTTATTTGAAGCTAAATCATGTGGTTGCGCATGGATTTGAAGATAACACGTTTGTTTCGCATGCAGTTGCAGCTATATCACTTATATTCGCAAGTATTTGAAGCCAAATCATTCGGTTCGCATGGATTTGAAGCTATGCCTTCTACTTCGCATTGATTTAAAGCTATATCAAGTGTTTGGCATTGATTTGGAGCTATCTCGATTATTTCGCCTGCATTTGAATCTGTATCACTTATACCGCAATTATCTGGAGATAAATCATTTGTTTCTCATGTATTTATATGCTATATCATGTGTTTCGCATGGATTTGAAGCTGACTCGGTTGTGTCGCACTTAGTTGAAGGTAAATCTTGTATATAACAAGTATTTGAAGCTAAACCATATGCTTCGCATGAATTTTAAGCTAAATCATGTGTTTCGCATGGATTTGAAGCTAAGCCTTCTACTTCGCATTGATTTGAATCTAAATCATGTGTTTTGCATGGATTTGAAGCTAACTCGTTTGTTTCGCCAGCATTTGAAGCTATATCACTTATATTCGCAAGCATTTGAATGTCAATCATTCGTTTCGCATGGATTTGAAGATAAGCCTTCTACTTCGCATTGATTTGAGGCTAAATCATGTGCTTTGCATGGATTTGCAGCTAACTCGTTGGTTTCGCTTGCAGTTGAAGCTAAATCATGTATATCACAAGTATTTGAAGCTAAACCACTTGTTTCGCATGGATTCGAAGGTAAGCCTTCTTCTTCGCCTTGATTTGATGCTAAATCATGTGTTTCGCATGGATTTGATGCTAACTCGTTTGTTTCGCTTGCTGTTGAATGTAAATCATGTATATCACAAGTATTTGAAGCTAAAACATTTGATTCGAATGGATTTGAAGCTAAGCCTTCTACTTCGCACTGATTTGAAGCTAAACCATTTGTTTCGCATGGATTCGAAGATAAGCCTTCAACCACGCATTGAATTGAAGCTAAATCATGTGTTTCGTATGGATTTGAAGTTAACACGTTTGTTTCGCATGCTGTTGAAGCTAAATCATGTATATTACAAGCATTTGAAGCTAAACCATTTGTTTCGCATGGATTCGAAGATAAGCCTTCTACTTCGCATTGATTTAAAGCTAAATCAAGTGTTTGGCATTGATTTGGAGCTATCTCGATTATTTCGCCTGCATTTGAATCTGTATCACTTATACCGCAATTATCTGGAGATAAATCATTTGTTTCTCATGTATTTATATGCTATATCATGTGTTTCGCATGGATTTGAAGCTGACTCGGTTGTGTCACACTTAGTTGAAGGTAAATCTTGTATATAACAAGTATTTGAAGCTAAACCATATGCTTCGCATGAATTTTATGCTAAATCATGTGTTTCGCATGGATTTGAAGCTAAGCCTTCTACTTCGCATTGATTTGATGCTAAATCATGTGTTTCGTTTGGATTTGAGGCTAACTCATTTGTTCCGCATGCTGTTGAATGTAAATCATGTATTTCACAAGTATTTGAAGCTAAACCATTTGTTTCGCATGGATTCGTAGATAACCCTTCTACTTCGCTTTGATTTGAATCTAAATCAAGTGTTTCACATGGGTTTGAAGCTTACTCGTTTGTTTCCCATGCAGTTGAAACTAAGTCATGTATATCACAAGTATTTGAAGCTAAACCATTTGTTCCGCATGGATTCGAAGATAATCCTTCTACTTCGCATTGATTTAAAGAAAAATCATGTGTTTCACATGGATTTGAAGCTAACTCGATTGTTTCGCATGCAGTTGAAGCTATATCATGTATATCACAGGTATCTGAAGCTAAACATTAGTTTCTCATGGATTCGAAGATAAGTCTTCTACTTCGCATTGATTTGAAGCTAAATCATGTGTTTGGCATCGATTTGAAGCTAACTCGTTTGCTTCGTCTGCATTTGAAGCTATATCACTTATATTCGCAAGCATTTGGAGCTCAATCATTCGTTTCGCATGGATTTGAAGCTAAGCCTTCTACTTCGCATTTATTTGAAGCTAAATCATGTGGTTGCGCATGGATTGGAAGATAACACGTTTGTTTCGCATGCAGTTGAATCTATATCACTTATATTCGCAAGCATTTGAAGCTAAATTATTCGTTTGGCATGGATTGGAAGCAAGCCTTCTACTTTGCATTGATTTGAAGTCAAATCATGTGTTACGCTTGGATTTGAAGCTCACTCGTTTGTTTCGCCTGCATTTGAAGATATATCACTTACATCGCAAGTATATGAAGCTAAATCATTCGTGTCGCATAGATTTGAAACTATTCCTTCTACTTCGCATTGATTTGAAGCTAAATCATGTGTTTCGCATGGATTTGAAGCTACCTCGTTTGTTTCGCCTGCATTTGAAGCTACATTACTTCTATTCGAAAGTATTTGATGATAAATCATTCGTTTCGCATGGATTTGAAGCTAATCCTTCAACTTCGCATTCATTTGAAGCTAAATCATGCGTTTCGCATGGGTTTGAAGATATATCACATATATTCACAAGTATTTGAAGGTCAATCATTCGTTTCGCATGGATTTGAAGCTAATCCTTCTACTTCGGATTGTTTTGAAGCTAAATCATGTGTTTCGCATGGATTTGTAGCTAACTCGTTTGTTTCGCACGCAGTTGACGCTAAATCGCGTATATCACGATTATTTCAAGCTATTCCATTTGATTCGCATGGATTTGAAACGAAGCCTTCTGCTTCGCATTGAGTTGAAGCTAAAACATGCATTTCGCATGGATTTGTATCTAACTCGTTTTTTTCGCCTGCATTTGGAGCTATATCACTTATATTCGCAAGTATTTGAAGGTCACTCATTCGTTTCGCATGGATTTGCAGCTAATCCTTCTACTTCGCATTCATTTGAAGCTAAATCATGCGTTTCGCACGGATTTGTAGCTAACTCGTTTGATTCGCCTGCATTTCAAGCTATATCACTTATATGGCAAGTGTTTGAAGCTAAATCATTTGTGTCGAATGGGTTTGAAGCTAAGCCTTCTACTTCAGATGGATTTGAAGCTAAATCATGCGTTTCGCTTGGATTTAAAACTAACTTGTTTGTTTCGCATGCAGTTGAAACTAAATCATGTATATCACAAGTATTTGAAGCTGAACCATTTGTTTCGCATGAATATTAAGCTAAACCATGTGTTTCGAATGAATTTGAAGCTAAATCATGTGTTTCGCAGGGATTCGAAGCTAACTCGTTTGTTTCGCCTGCATATGAAGCTAAATCATGTACGTGACAAGTATATGCAGCTAAACCATTTGATTCGCATGGATTTGAAACTAAGCCTTCTACTTCGCATTGATTTGAAGCTAAATCATGTGTTTCGCTTGGATTTGAAGATAACTCGTTCGATTCGCATGCAGTTGAAGGTAAATCATGTATATCACAATTATTTGAAGCTAAACCATTTGTTTCGCATGGTTTTGCATCTAAGCCTTCTACTTCGCATTGATTAGAAGCTAAATCATGTGCTCCGCATGAATTTGAAGCTAACTGGTTTGTTTCGCACGCAGTTGACGCTAAATTATGTATATCACGATTATTTAAAGCTATTCCATTTGTTTCTAACGTATTTGAATCTAAGCCTTCTATTTCGCATTGATTTGAAGCTGATTCATGTGTTTCGCTTGCATTTGAAGCTAACTCGTTTGCTTCGCATAGATTTGAAGCTAAATCATGTGTTTCGTATGGATTTGAAGCTAGCTCGTTTGTTTCGCCTGCATTTGAAGCTACATTACTTCTATTCGAAAGTATTTGATGATAAATCATTCGTTTCGCATGGATTTGAAGCTAATCCTTCAACTTCGCATTCATTTGAAGCTAAATCATGCGTTTCGCATGGATTTGAAGCTATATCACTTATATTCGCAAGTATTTGAAGGTCAATCATTCGTTTCGCATGGATTTGCAGCTAATCCTTCTACTTCGCATTCATTTGAAGCTAAATCATGCGTTTCGCACGGATTTGTAGCTAACTCGTTTGATTCGCCTGCATTTGAAGCTATATCACTTATATGGCAAGTGTTTGAAGCTAAATCATTTGTGTCGCATGCGTTTGAAGCTAAGCCTTCTACTTCGGATGGATTTGAAGCTAAATCATGCGTTTCGCTTGGATTTAAAACTAACTTGTTTGTTTCGCATGCAGTTGAAACTAAATCATGTATATCACAAGTATTTGAAGCTGAACCATTTGTTTCGCATGAATATTAAGCTAAACCATGTGTTTCGAATGAATTTGAAGCTAAATCATGTGTTTCGCAGGGATTCGAAGCTAACTCGTTTGTTTCGCCTGCATTTGAAGCTAAATCATGTACATGACAAGTATATGCAGCAAACCATTTGATTCGCATGGATTTGAAACTAAGCCTTCTACTTCGCATTGATTTGAAGCTGAATCATGTGTTTCGCTTGCATTTGAAGCTAACTCGTTTGTTTCGCATAGATTTGAAGCTAAATCATGTGTTTCGCATGGATTTGAAGCTAACTCGTTTGTTTCGCCTGCATTTGAAGCTAAATCATGTACATGACAAGTATATGCAGCTAAACCATTTGATTCGCATGGTTTTGTATCTAAGCCTTCTACTTGGCATTGATTAGAAGCTAAATCATGTGTTCCGCATGGATTTGAAGCTAACTCGTTTGTTTCGCATGCAATTGAAGCTAAATAATGTATCAAACAAGTATTTGAAGCTAAACAATTTGTTTCGCATGGATTCGAAGATCAGCCATCTACTTCGCTTTGATTTGAAGCTAAATCAAGTGTTTCACATGGATTTAAAACTAACTTGTTTGTTTCGCATGCAGTTGAAACTAAATCATGTATATCACAAGTATTTGTAGCTGAACCATTTGTTTCGCATGAATATTAAGCTAAACCATGTGTTTCGAATGAATTTGAAGCTGAGTCATGTGTTTCGCAGGGATTCGAAGCTAACTCGTTTGTTTCGCCTGCATTTGAAGCTAAATCATGTACATGACAAGTATATGCAGCTAAACCATTTGATTCGCATGGATCTGAAACTAAGTCTTCTACGTCGCATTGATTTGAAGCTAAATCATGTGTTTCGCTTGGATTTGAAGATAACTCGTTCGATTCGCATGCAGTTGAAGCTAAATCATGTAAATCACAATTATTTGAAGCTAAATCATTTGTTTCGCATGGTTTTGTATCTAAGCCTTCTACTTCGCATTGATTAGAAGCTAAATCATGTGTTCCGCATGAATTTGAAGCTAACTCGTTTGTTTCGCACGCAGTTGACGCTAAATTATGTATATCACGATTATTTGAAGCTATTCCATTGGATTCGCATGGATTTGAAACTAAGCCTTCTACTTCGCATTGAGTTGAAGCTAAATCATGCATTTCGCATGGATTTGAAGCTAACTCGTTTGCTTCGTCTGCATTTGAAGCTATATCACTTATATTCGCAAGCATTTGGAGCTCAATCATTCGTTTCGCATGGATTTGAAGCTAAGCCTTCTACTTCGCATTTATTTGAAGCTAAATCATGTGGTTGCGCATGGATTTGAAGATACCTCGTTTGCTTCGTCTGCATTTGAAGCTATATCACTTATATTCGCAAGCATTTGGAGCTCAATCATTCGTTTCGCATGGATTTGATGCTAAGCCTTCTACTTCGCATTGATTTGAAGCGAAATCATGTGTTTCGCTTGGATTTCAAGCTAACTCGTTTGTTTCGCATGCAATTGAAGCTAAATAATGTATCAAACAAGTATTTGAAGCTAAACCATTTGTTTCGCATGGATTCGAAGATCAGCCATCTACCTCGTATTGATTTAAAGCTAAATCATGTGTTTCGCATGGATTTGAAGCTAACTCGTTTGTATCGCATGCAGTTGAAGCTAAATCATGTATATCACAATTATTTGAAGCAAAACCATTTGATTCGAATGAATTTCAAAATAAGCCTTCTACTTCGCATTGATTTGAAGCTAAATCATGTGTTTCGCATGGATTTGAAGCTAACTCGTTTGTTTCGAATGCAGCTGATGCTAAATCGTGTATATCACAAGTATTTACAGCTAAACCATTTGATTCGCATGGATTTGAAACTAAGCCTTCCACTTCCCATTGATTTGAAGCTAAATCATGTGACTCGCATGGATTTGAACCTCACTCGTTCGTTTCGCCTGCATTTGAAACTAAATCATGTATATCATAAGTATTTGAAGCTATACCGTTTGTTTCGCCTGGATTTGAAGATAAACCTTCTACTTCGCATTGATATGAAGCTAACTCGATTGTTTCGCCTGCACTTGAAGCTATATCACTTATATCGCTATTATCTGAAGATAAATCATTTGTTTCTCATGTATTTGTAGCTAAGCCTTCTACATCGCATTGATTTGAAGCTAAATCATGCGTTTCGCATAGATTTTAAGCTAACCCGTTTGTTTTGCCTGCATTTCAAGCTATATCACTTATATCGCTATTATCCGAAAATAAATCATTTGTTTCTCATGTATTTATATGCTATATCATGTGTTTCGCATGGATTTGAAGCTAAGCCTTCGACTTCGCATTGATTTGAATCTAAATCATGTGTTTTGCATGGATTTGAAGCTAACTCGTTTGTTTCGCCAGCATTTGAAGCTATATCACTTATATTCGCAAGCATTTGAATGTCAATCATTCGTTTCGCATGGATTTGAAGCTAAGCCTTCTACTTCGCATTGATTTGAGGCTAAATCATGTGCTTTGCATGGATTTGCAGCTAACTCGTTTGTTTCGCTTGCTGTTGAATCTAAATCATGTATATCACAAGTATTTGAAGCTAAAACATTTGATTCGCATGGATTTGAAGCTAAGCCTTCTACTTCGCACTGATTTGAAGCTAAACCATTTGTTTCGCATGGATTCGAAGATAAGCCTTCAACCTCGCATTGAATTGAAGCTAAATCATGTGTTTCGTATGGATTTGAAGTTAACTCGTTTGTTTCGCATGCAGTTGAAACTAAATCATGTTTATCACAAGTATTTGAAGCTAAACCATTTGTTTCGCATGGATTTGAAGATAAGCCTTCTACTTCACATTGATTTGAAGCTAAATCATGTGTTTCGCTTGGATTTGAAACTAACTAGTTTGTTTCGTAATGCAGTTGAAACTAAATCATGTATATCACAATTATTTGAAGCTAAACCATTTGATTCGCATGGATTTCAAAATAAGCCTTCTACTTCGCATTGATTTTAATCTAAATCATCTGTTTCGCATGGATTTAAAGCTATCTCGTTTGTTTCGCATGCAGTTGAAGATAAATCATGTATATCACAGGTATTTGAAGCTAAACCATTTGTTTCGCATGGATTCGAAGATAAGCCTTCTAAATCGCATTGATTTCTAGCTAAATCATGTGTTTCGCATGGATTTGAAGCTAACTCGCTAGTTTTGCATGCTGTTGAAGCTTATTCATGTACATCACAAGTATTTGAAGCTAAACCATTTGTTTCGCAAGGATTCGAAGATCAGCCTTCTTCTTCGCATTGATAAGAAGCAAAATCATGTGTTTCGCATGGATTTGAAGCTAACTCGTTCGTTTCGCTTGCATTTGAAGCTAAATCATGCACATCACAAGTATTTGAAGCTGAGCCACTTGTTTCGCATGGATTTGAAGATAAGCCTTCTACTTCGCATTGATTTGAAGCGAAACCATGTGTTTCGGATGGATTTGAAGCTAACTCGTTTGTTTCGCATGCAATTGAAGCTAAATCATGTATATCACAATTATTTGAAGCTAAACCATTTGATTCGCATGGATTTCAAAATAAGCCTTCTACTTCGCATTGATTTTAATCTAAATCATCTGTTTCGCTTGGATTTAAAGCTATCTCGTTTGTTTCGCATGCAGTTGAAGATAAATCATGTATATCACAAGTATTTGAAGCTAATCCATTTGTTTCGCGTGGATTCGAAGATCAGCCTTCTACTTCGCATTGATTTGAAGTTAAATCATATGTTTCGCATGGATTTGAAGCTAATCGTTTGTCTCGCATGCAGTTGAAGCTAAATCATGTATATCACAAGTATTTGAAGCTAAACCATTTGATTCGCATGGATTTGATGCTATGCCATCTACTTCGCTTTTATTTGAAACTGAATCATGTGTTTCTCTTGAATTTGAAGCTAACACATTCGTTTCACATGCAGTTGAAGCTAAATCATGTATGTCACAAGTATGTGAAGCTAAACCATTTGCTACGCATGGATTTTAAGCTAAGCCTTCTACTTCGCATTGATTTGGTGCTAAATCGGGTGTTTCGCATGGATTTGAAGCTAAGCCTTCAACTTCGTGTTGACTTGATGCTAACTCATGTTTTTCGCTTGGATTTGAAGCTAACTCGTTCGTTTCGCATGCAGTTGAAGCTAAATCATGTATATCACAAGTATGTGAAGCTAAACCATTTGCTACGCATGGATTTTAAGCTAAGCCTTCTACTTCGCATTGATTTGAAGTTAAATCATATGTTTCGCATGGATTTGAAGCTAATCGTTTGTATCGCATGCAGTTGAAGCTAAATCATGTTTATCACAATTATTTGAAGCTAAACCATTTGACTCGCATGGATTTCAAAATAAGCCTTCTACTTCGCATTGATTTGAAGCTAAATCATGTGTTTCGCTTGGATTTCAAGCTAACTCGTTTGTTTCGCATGCAATTGAAGCTAAATCATGTACATGACAATTATTTGAAGCTAAACCATTTGATTCGCATGGATTTGAAACTAAGCCTTCTACTTCGCATTGATTTGAAGCTGAATCATGTGTTTCGCTTGCATTTGAAGCTAACTCGTTTGTTTCGCATAGATTTGAAGCTAAATCATGTGTTTCGCATGGTTTTGAAGCTAACTCGTTTGTTTCGCCTGCATTTGAAGCTAAATCATGTACATGACAAGTATATGCAGCTAAACCATTTGATTCGCATGGTTTTGTATCTAAGCCTTCTACTTCGCATTGATTAGAAGCTAAATCATGTGTTCCGCATGGATTTGAAGCTAACTCGTTTGTTTCGCATGCAATTGAAGCTAAATAATGTATCAAACAAGTATTTGAAGCTAAACAATTTGTTTCGCATGGATTCGAAGATCAGCCATCTACTTCGCTTTGATTTGAAGCTAAATCAAGTGTTTCACATGGATTTAAAACTAACTTGTTTGTTTCGCATGCAGTTGAAACTAAATCATGTATACCACAAGTATTTGTAGCTGAACCATTTGTTTCGCATGAATATTAAGCTAAACCATGTGTTTCGAATGAATTTGAAGCTGAGTCATGTGTTTCGCAGGGATTCGAAGCTAACTCGTTTGTTTCGCCTGCATTTGAAGCTAAATCATGTACATGACAAGTATATGCAGCTAAACCATTTGATTCGCATGGATCTGAAACTAAGTCTTCTACGTCGCATTGATTTGAAGCCAAATCATGTGTTTCGCTTGGATTTGAAGATAACTCGTTCGATTCGCATGCAGTTGAAGCTAAATCATGTAAATCACAATTATTTGAAGCTAAACCATTTGTTTCGCATGGTTTTGTATCTAAGCCTTCTACTTCGCATTGATTAGAAGCTAAATCATGTGTTCCGCATGAATTTGAAGCTAACTCGTTTGTTTCGCACGCAGTTGACGCTAAATTATGTATATCACGATTATTTGAAGCTATTCCATTGGATTCGCATGGATTTGAAACTAAGCCTTCTATTTCGCATTGAGTTGAAGCTAAATCATGCATTTCGCATGGATTTGAAGCTAACTCGTTTGCTTCGTCTGCATTTGAAGCTATATCACTTATATTCGCAAGCATTTGGAGCTCAATCATTCGTTTCGCATGGATTTGAAGCTAAGCCTTCTACTTCGCATTTATTTGAAACTAAATCATGTGGTTGCGCATGGATTTGAAGATAACTCGTTTGCTTCGTCTGCATTTGAAGCTATATCACTTATATTCGCAAGCATTTGGAGCTCAATCATTCGTTTCGCATGGATTTGATGCTAAGCCTTCTACTTCGCATTGATTTGAAGCGAAATCATGTGTTTCGCTTGGATTTCAAGCTAACTCGTTTGTTTCGCATGCAATTGAAGCTAAATAATGTATCAAACAAGTATTTGAAGCTAAACCATTTGTTTCGCATGGATTCGAAGATCAGCCATCTACCTCGTATTGATTTAAAGCTAAATCATGTGTTTCGCATGGATTTGAAGCTAACTCGTTTGTATCGCATGCAGTTGAAGCTAAATCATGTATATCACAATTATTTGAAGCAAAACCATTTGATTCGAATGAATTTCAAAATAAGCCTTCTACTTCGCATTGATTTGAAGCTAAATCATGTGTTTCGCATGGATTTGAAACTAACTCGTTTGTTTCGCATGCAGCCGAAGCTAAATCGTGTATATCACAAGTATTTACAGCTAAACCATTTGATTCGCATGGATTTGAAACTAAGCCTTCCACTTCCCATTGATTTGAAGCTAAATCATGTGACTCGCATGGATTTGAACCTCACTCGTTCGTTTCGCCTGCATTTGAAACTAAATCATGTATATCATAAGTATTTGAAGCTATACCGTTTGTTTCGCCTGGATTTGAAGATAAACCTTCTACTTCGCATTGATATGAAGCTAACTCGATTGTTTCGCCTGCACTTGAAGCTATATCACTTATATCGCTATTATCTGAAGATAAATCATTTGTTTCTCATGTATTTGTAGCTAAGCCTTCTACATGGCATTGATTTGAAGCTAAATCATGCGTTTCGCATGGATTTTAAGCTAACCCGTTTGTTTTGCCTGCATTTCAAGCTATATCACTTATATCGCAATTATCCGAAAATAAATCATTTGTTTCTCATGTATTTATATGCTATATCATGTGTTTCGCATGGATTTGAAGCTAAGCCTTCGACTTCGCATTGATTTGAATCTAAATCATGTGTTTTGCATGGATTTGAAGCTAACTCGTTTGTTTCGCCAGCATTTGAAGCTATATCACTTATATTCGCAAGCATTTGAATGTCAATCATTCGTTTCGCATGGATTTGAAGCTAAGCCTTCTACTTCGCATTGATTTGAGGCTAAATCATGTGCTTTGCATGGATTTGCAGCTAACTCGTTTGTTTCGCTTGCTGTTGAATCTAAATCATGTATATCACAAGTATTTGAAGCTAAAACATTTGATTCGCATGGATTTGAAGCTAAGCCTTCTACTTCGCACTGATTTGAAGCTAAACCATTTGTTTCGCATGGATTCGAAGATAAGCCTTCAACCTCGCATTGAATTGAAGTTAAATCATGTGTTTCGTATGGATTTGAAGTTAACTCGTTTGTTTCGCATGCAGTTGAAACTAAATCATGTTTATCACAAGTATTTGAAGCTAAACCATTTGTTTCGCATGGATTTGAAGATAAGCCTTCTACTTCACATTGATTTGAAGCTAAATCATGTGTTTCGCTTGGATTTGAAACTAACTAGTTTGTTTCGTAATGCAGTTGAAACTAAATCATGTATATCACAATTATTTGAAGCTAAACCATTTGATTCGCATGGATTTCAAAATAAGCCTTCTACTTCGCATTGATTTGAAGCTAAATCATGTGTTTCGCTTGGATTTCAAGCTAACTCGTTTGTTTCGCATGCAATTGAAGCTAAATCATGTACATGACAATTATTTGAAGCTAAACCATTTGATTCGCATGGATTTGAAACTAAGCCTTCTACTTCGCATTGATTTGAAGCTGAATCATGTGCTTCGCTTGCATTTGAAGCTAACTCGTTTGTTTCGCATAGATTTGAAGCTAAATCATGTGTTTCGCATGGTTTTGAAGCTAACTCGTTTGTTTCGCCTGCATTTGAAGCTAAATCATGTACATGACAAGTATATGCAGCTAAACCATTTGATTCGCATGGTTTTGTATCTAAGCCTTCTACTTCGCATTGATTAGAAGCTAAATCATGTGTTCCGCATGGATTTGAAGCTAACTCGTTTGTTTCGCATGCAATTGAAGCTAAATAATGTATCAAACAAGTATTTGAAGCTAAACAATTTGTTTCGCATGGATTCGAAGATCAGCCATCTACTTCGCTTTGATTTGAAGCTAAATCAAGTGTTTCACATGGATTTAAAACTAACTTGTTTGTTTCGCATGCAGTTGAAACTAAATCATGTATATCACAAGTATTTGTAGCTGAACCATTTGTTTCGCATGAATATTAAGCTAAACCATGTGTTTCGAATGAATTTGAAGCTGAGTCATGTGTTTCGCAGGGATTCGAAGCTAACTCGTTTGTTTCGCCTGCATTTGAAGCTAAATCATGTACATGACAAGTATATGCAGCTAAACCATTTGATTCGCATGGATCTGAAACTAAGTCTTCTACGTCGCATTGATTTGAAGCTAAATCATGTGTTTCGCTTGGATTTGAAGATAACTCGTTCGATTCGCATGCAGTTGAAGCTAAATCATGTAAATCACAATTATTTGAAGCTAAACCATTTGTTTCGCATGGTTTTGTATCTAAGCCTTCTACTTCGCATTGATTAGAAGCTAAATCATGTGTTCCGCATGAATTTGAAGCTAACTCGTTTGTTTCGCACGCAGTTGACGCTAAATTATGTATATCACGATTATTTGAAGCTATTCCATTGGATTCGCATGGATTTGAAACTAAGCCTTCTACTTCGCATTGAGTTGAAGCTAAATCATGCATTTCGCATGGATTTGAAGCTAACTCGTTTGCTTCGTCTGCATTTGAAGCTATATCACTTATATTCGCAAGCATTTGGAGCTCAATCATTCGTTTCGCATGGATTTGAAGCTAAGCCTTCTACTTCGCATTTATTTGAAACTAAATCATGTGGTTGCGCATGGATTTGAAGATAACTCGTTTGCTTCGTCTGCATTTGAAGCTATATCACTTATATTCGCAAGCATTTGGAGCTCAATCATTCGTTTCGCATGGATTTGATGCTAAGCCTTCTACTTCGCATTGATTTGAAGCGAAATCATGTGTTTCGCTTGGATTTCAAGCTAACTCGTTTGTTTCGCATGCAATTGAAGCTAAATAATGTATCAAACAAGTATTTGAAGCTAAACCATTTGTTTCGCATGGATTCGAAGATCAGCCATCTACCTCGTATTGATTTAAAGCTAAATCATGTGTTTCGCATGGATTTGAAGCTAACTCGTTTGTATCGCATGCAGTTGAAGCTAAATCATGTATATCACAATTATTTGAAGCAAAACCATTTGATTCGAATGAATTTCAAAATAAGCCTTCTACTTCGCATTGATTTGAAGCTAAATCATGTGTTTCGCATGGATTTGAAGCTAACTCGTTTGTTTCGCATGCAGCTGAAGCTAAATCGTGTATATCACAAGTATTTACAGCTAAACCATTTGATTCGCATGGATTTGAAACTAAGCCTTCCACTTCCCATTGATTTGAAGCTAAATCATGTGACTCGCATGGATTTGAACCTCACTCGTTCGTTTCGCCTGCATTTGAAACTAAATCATGTATATCATAAGTATTTGAAGCTATACCGTTTGTTTCGCCTGGATTTGAAGATAAACCTTCTACTTCGCATTGATATGAAGCTAACTCGATTGTTTCGCCTGCACTTGAAGCTATATCACTTATATCGCTATTATCTGAAGATAAATCATTTGTTTCTCATGTATTTGTAGCTAAGCCTTCTACATGGCATTGATTTGAAGCTAAATCATGCGTTTCGCATGGATTTTAAGCTAACCCGTTTGTTTTGCCTGCATTTCAAGCTATATCACTTATATCGCAATTATCCGAAAATAAATCATTTGTTTCTCATGTATTTATATGCTATATCATGTGTTTCGCATGGATTTGAAGCTAAGCCTTCGACTTCGCATTGATTTGAATCTAAATCATGTGTTTTGCATGGATTTGAAGCTAACTCGTTTGTTTCGCCAGCATTTGAAGCTATATCACTTATATTCGCAAGCATTTGAATGTCAATCATTCGTTTCGCATGGATTTGAAGCTAAGCCTTCTACTTCGCATTGATTTGAGGCTAAATCATGTGCTTTGCATGGATTTGCAGCTAACTCGTTTGTTTCGCTTGCTGTTGAATCTAAATCATGTATATCACAAGTATTTGAAGCTAAAACATTTGATTCGCATGGATTTGAAGCTAAGCCTTCTACTTCGCACTGATTTGAAGCTAAACCATTTGTTTCGCATGGATTCGAAGATAAGCCTTCAACCTCGCATTGAATTGAAGCTAAATCATGTGTTTCGTATGGATTTGAAGTTAACTCGTTTGTTTCGCATGCAGTTGAAACTAAATCATGTTTATCACAAGTATTTGAAGCTAAACCATTTGTTTCGCATGGATTCGAAGATAAGCCTTCTACTTCGCATTGATTTGATGCTAAATCACGTGTTTCGTTTGTATTTGAGGCTAAATCGTTTGTTTCGCATGCTGTTGAATGTAAATCATGTATATCACAAGTATTTGAAGGTAAACCATTTGTTTCGCATGGATTCGAAGATAAGCCTTCTACTTCGCATTGATTTAAAGCAAAATCATGTGTTTCGCATGTATTTGAAGCTAAACAATCTGTTTCGAGTGGATCCTGAGATCAGCCTTCTACATCGCATTGATTTGAAGCAAAATCATGTGATTCGCTTGGATTTGAAGCTAACTCGTCTGTTTCGCATGCAGTTGAAGCTATATCATGTATATCACAGGTATTTGAAGCTAAACAATTAGTTTCGCATTTATTCGAAGATAAGCCTTCTACTTCGCATTGATTTGAAGCTAAATCATGTGTTTGGCATGGATTTGAAGCTAACTCGTTTGTTTCCCATGCAGTTGAAGATAAATCATGTATATCACAAGTATTTGAAGCTAAAACATTTCATTCGCATGGATTCGAAGATCAGCCTTCTGCTTCGCATTGATTTGAAGCTAAATCATGTGTTTAGCATTGATTTGAAGCTAACTCGTTTGTTTCGCATGCAGTTGAAACTAAATCATGTATATCACAATCATTTGAAGCTAAACCATTTGATTCGCATGGATTCGAAGATAAGCCTTCTTCTTCGCATTGATTTGATGCTGAATCATGTGTTTCGCTTGGATTTCAAGCTAACTCGTTTGTTTCGCATGCAATTGAAGCTAAATAATGTATCAAACAAGTATTTGAAGCTAAACAATTTGTTTCGCATGGATTCGAAGATCAGCCATCTACTTCGCTTTGATTTGAAGCTAAATCAAGTGTTTCACATGGATTTAAAACTAACTTGTTTGTTTCGCATGCAGTTGAAACTAAATCATGTATATCACAAGTATTTGAAGCTGAACCATTTGTTTCGCATGAATATTAAGCTAAACCATGTGTTTCGAATGAATTTGAAGCTGAGTCATGTGTTTCGCAGGGATTCGAAGCTAACTCGTTTGTTTCGCCTGCATTTGAAGCTAAATCATGTACATGACAAGTATATGCAGCTAAACCATTTGATTCGCATGGATTTTAAGCTAAGCCTTCTACTTCGCATTGACTTGATGCTAAATCGGGTGTTTCGCATGGATTTGAAGCTAAGCCTTCAACTTCGTGTTGACTTGATGCTAACTCATGTTTTTCGCTTGGATTTGAAGCTAACTCGTTTGTTACGCATGCAGTTGAAGCTGAATCATGTATATCACAGGTGTTTGAAGCTAAACCATTTGTTTCGCATGGATTCGAAGATAACCCTTCTACTTCGAATTGATTTGAAGCTAAATCATGTGTTTCGCTTGGATTTCAAACTAACTCGTTCGTTTCGCATGCAGTTGAAGCTAAATCATGTATATCACAAGTATGTGAAGCTAAACCATTTGCTACGCATGGATTTTAAGCTAAGCCTTCTACTTCGCATTGATTTGAAGTTAAATCATATGTTTCGCATGGATTTGAAGCTAATCGTTTGTATCGCATGCAGTTGAAGCTAAATCATGTATATCACAATTATTTGAAGCTAAACCATTTGACTCGCATGGATTTCAAAATAAGCCTTCTACTTTGCATTGATTTGATGCTAGATCATGTGTATCGCTTGCATTTCAAGCTAACTCGTTTGTTTCGCATGTAATTGAAGCTCGATAATGTATCAAACAAGTATTTGAAGCTAAACCATTTGATTCGCATGGATTTCAAAATAAGCCTTCTACTTTGCATTGATTTGATGCTAAAACCTGTGTTTCGCTTGCATTTCAAGCTAACTCGTTTGTTTCGCATGTAATTGAAGCTAGATAATGTATCAAACAAGTATTTGAAGCTAAACCATTTGTTTCGCATGGCTTCGAAGATCAGCCATCTACCTCGTATTGATTTAAAGCTAAATCATGTGTTTCGTATGGATTTGAAGTTAACTCGTTTGTTTCGCATGCAGTTGAAACTAAATCATGTTTATCACAAGTATTTGAAGCTAAACCATTTGTGTCGCATGGATTCGAAGATAAGCCTTCTACTTCGCATTGATTTGATGCTAAATCACGTGTTTCGTTTGTATTTGAGGCTAAATCGTTTGTTTCGCATGCTGTTGAATGTAAATCATGTATATCACAAGTATTTGAAGGTAAACCATTTGTTTCGCATGGATTCGAAGATAAGCCTTCTACTTCGCATTGATTTAAAGCAAAATCATGTGTTTCGCATGGATTTGAAGCTAAACAATCTGTTTCGAGTGGATCCTGAGATCAGCCTTCTACATCGCATTGATTTGAAGCTAAATCATGTGATTCGCATGGATTTGAAGCTAACTCGTCTGTTTCGCATGCAGTTGAAGCTAAATCATGTTCATCACAAGTATTTGAAGCTGAACCATCTGTTTCGCATGCTGTTGAAGCTAAATCATGTGTTTCGCATGGATTGGAAGCAAACTCATTTGCTTCGCCTGCATTTGAATCTATACCACTTATATCGCAATTATCAGAACATTATTGATTTGTTTCTCATTAACTTGAAGCTAAGCCTTCTACTTCGCATTGATTTGCAGCTAAATCATGTGTTTCGCATGGATTCGAAGCTAGCTCGTTCGTTTCGCCTGCATTTGAAGCTAAATCATGTATATCACAAGTATTTGAAGCTAAACCATTTGTTTCGCATGGATTCGGAGATCAGACTTCTGCTTCGCATTGATTTGAAGCTAAATCATGTGTTTCGCATGGATTCGAAGCTAACACGTTTGTTTCGCATGCTGTTGAAGCTAAATCATGTATATCACAAGTATTTGAAGCTAAATAATCTCTTTCGTGTGGATTCTAAGATCAGCCTTCTACTTCGCATTGATTTGATGCTAAATCATGTGTTTCGCATGGATTTGAAGCTAACTCGTTTGTTTCGCTTGCTGTTGAATGTAAATCATGTATATCACAAGTATTTGAAGGTAAACCATTTGATTCGCATGGATTTCAAAATAAGCCTTCTACTTCGCATTGATTTTAATCTAAATCATCTGTTTCGCTTGGATTTAAAGCTATCTCGTTTGTTTCGCATGCAGTTGAAGATAAATCATGTATATCACAAGTATTTGAAGCTAATCCATTTGTTTCGCGTGGATTCGAAGATCAGCCTTCTACTTCGCATTGATTTGAAGTTAAATCATATGTTTCACATGGATTTGAAGCTAATCGTTTGTCTCGCATGCAGTTGAAGCTAAATCATGTATATCACAAGTATTTGAAGCTAAACCATTTGATTCGCATGGATTTGATGCTATGCCATCTACTTCGCTTTTATTTGAAACTGAATCATGTGTTTCTCTTGAATTTGAAGCTAACACATTCGTTTCACATGCAGTTGAAGCTAAATCATGTATGTCACAAGTATGTGAAGCTAAACCATTTGCTACGCATGGATTTTAAGCTAAGCCTTCTACTTCGCATTGATTTGATGCTAAATCGGGTGTTTCGCATGGATTTGAAGCTAAGCCTTCAACTTCGTGTTGACTTGATGCTAACTCATGTTTTTCGCTTGGATTTGAAGCTAACTCGTTTGTTACGCATGCAGTTGAAGCTGAATCATGTATATCACAGGTGTTTGAAGCTAAACCATTTGTTTCGCATGGATTCGAAGATAACCCTTCTACTTCGAATTGATTTGAAGCTAAATCATGTGTTTCGCTTGGATTTCAAACTAACTCGTTCGTTTCGCATGCAGTTGAAGCTAAATCATGTATATCACAAGTATGTGAAGCTAAACCATTTGCTACGCATGGATTTTAAGCTAAGCCTTCTACTTCGCATTGATTTGAAGTTAAATCATATGTTTCGCATGGATTTGAAGCTAATCGTTTGTATCGCATGCAGTTGAAGCTAAATCATGTTTATCACAATTATTTGAAGCTAAACCATTTGACTCGCATGGATTTCAAAATAAGCCTTCTACTTTGCATTGATTTGATGCTAAATCATGTGTATCGCTTGCATTTCAAGCTAACTCGTTTGTTTCGCATGTAATTGAAGCTCGATAATGTATCAAACAAGTATTTGAAGCTAAACCATTTGATTCGCATGGATTTCAAAATAAGCCTTCTACTTTGCATTGATTTGATGCTAAATCATGTGTTTCGCTTGCATTTCAAGCTAACTCGTTTGTTTCGCATGTAATTGAAGCTAGATAATGTATCAAACAAGTATTTGAAGCTAAACCATTTGTTTCGCATGGCTTCGAAAATCAGCCATCTACCTCGTATTGATTTAAAGCTAAATCATGTGTTTCGCATGGATTTGAAGCTAACTCGTTTGTATCGCATGCAGTTGAAGCTAAATCATGTATATCACAATTATATGAAGCTAAACCATTTGATTCGCATGGATTTCAGAATAAGCCTTCTACTTCGCATTGATTTTAATCTAAATCATCTGTTTCGCATGGATTTAAAGCTATCTCGTTTGTTTCGCATGCAGTTGAAGATAAATCATGTATATCACAGGTATTTCAAGCTAAACCATTTGATGCGCCTGGATTTGATGCTATGCCATCTACTTCGCTTTTATTTGAAATTGAATGATGTGTTTCTGTTGAATTTGAATCTAACTCGTTAGTTTTCATGCTGTTGAAGCTAAATCATGTATATCACAGTTATTTGAAGATAAACCAGTTGATTCGCATGGATTTCAAAATAAGCCTTCTACTTCGCATTGATTTGAAGCTAAATCATGTGTTTCGCTTGGATTTCAAGCTAACTCGTTTGTTTCGCATGCAATTGAAGATAGATCATGTATCAAACAAGTATTTGAAGCTAAACCATTTGATTCGCATGGATTTGATGCTATGCCATCTACTTCGCTTTTATTTGAAACTGAATCATGTGTTTCTCTTGAATTTGAAGCTAACACGTTCGTTTCACATGCAGTTGAAGCTAAATCATGTATGTCACAAGTATTTGAAGCTGAACCATTTGTTTCGCACGAATATCAGGCTAAACCATGTGTTTGGAATGAATTTGAAGCTAAATCATGCGTTTCGCATAGATTTGAAGCTAACTCATTTGTTACGCATGCAGTTGAAGCTGAATCATGTATATCACAGGTGTTTGAAGCTAAACCATTTGTTTCGCATGGATTCGAAGATAACCCTTCTACTTCGAATTGATTTGAAGCTAAATCATGTGTTTCGCTTGGATTTCAAACTAACTCGTTCTTTTCGCATGCAGTTGAAGCTAAATCATGTATATCACAAGTATGTGAAGCTAAACCATTTGCTACGCATGGATTTTAAGCTAAGCCTTCTACTTCGCATTGATTTGAAGTTAAATCATATGTTTCGCATGGATTTGAAGCTAATCGTTTGTATCGCATGCAGTTGAAGCTAAATCATGTATATCACAATTATTTGAAGCTAAACCATTTGACTCGCATGGATTTCAAAATAAGCCTTCTACTTTGCATTGATTTGATGCTAAATCATGTGTTTCGCTTGCATTTCAAGCTAACTCGTTTGTTTCGCATGTAATTGAAGCTCGATAATGTATCAAACAAGTATTTGAAGCTAAACCATTTGATTCGCATGGATTTCAAAATAAGCCTTCTACTTTGCATTGATTTGATGCTAAATCATGTGTTTCGCTTGCATTTCAAGCTAACTCGTTTGTTTCGCATGTAATTGAAGCTAGATAATGTATCAAACAAGTATTTGAAGCTAAACCATTTGTTTCGCATGGCTTCGAAGATCAGCCATCTACCTCGTATTGATTTAAAGCTAAATCATGTGTTTCGCATGGATTTGAAGCTAACTCGTTTGTATCGCATGCAGTTGAAGCTAAATCATGTATATCACAATTATATGAAGCTAAACCATTTGATTCGCATGGATTTGAAGATAAGCCTTCTACTTCGCATTGATTTTAATCTAAATCATCTGTTTCCCATGGATTTAAAGCTATCTCGTTTGTTTCGCATGCAGTTGAAGATAAATCATGTATATCACAGGTATTTCAAGCTAAACCATTTGATGCGCCTGGATTTGATGCTATGCCATCTACTTCGCTTTTATTTGAAATTGAATCATGTGTTTCTGTTGAATTTGAAGCTAACACGTTCGTTTCACATGCCGTTGAAGCTAAATCATGTATATCACAAGTATTTGAAGCTGAACCATTTGTTTCGTACGAATATCAGGCTAAAACATGTGTTTGGAATGAATTTGAAGCTAAATCTTGTGTTTCGTATAGATTTGGAGCTAACTCGTTTGTTACGCATGCAGTTGAAGCTGAATCATGTATATCACAAGTATTTGGTGCTAAACCAATTGATTCGCATGAATTTGAAGCTAAATCATGTGTTTCGCATGGTTTTGAGGCTAACTCGTTTGTTTCGCATGCAGTTATAGCTTCATCATGTATATCACCAATATTTGAAGCTAAACCATTTGTTTCGCATGGATTCGAAGATAAGCCTTCTACTTTGCACTGATTTGAAGCTAAATCATGCGTTTCGCATGGATTTGAGGCTAACTCGTTTGTTTCGCATGCAGTTGAAGATAAATCATGTATATCACAGGTATTTCAAGCTAAACCACTTGATTCGCATGGATTTGAAGATAAGCCTTCTACTTCGCATTGATTTGAAGCTAAATCATGTGTTTCGCATGGATTTGAAGCTAACACGTTTGTTTCGCATGCTGTTGAAGCTTAATTAAGTATATCACAAGAATTTGAATCTAAACAACCTGTTTCGTGTGGATTCGGAGATCAGCCTTCTACTTCGCATTGATTTGAAGCGAAATCATATGATTCGCTTGGATTTGAAGCTAACTCGTTTGTTTCGCATGCACTTGAAGCTAAATCATGTATAAAAGAACTATTTGAAGCTAAACCATTTGTTTCGCATTGTTTTGAAGTTAAGCCTTCAACTTCGCGTTAACTTGATGCTAAATCATAATTTTCGCACGGATTTAAAGCTAAATCGTTTGTTTCGCATGCAGTTGAAGCTAAATAATGTATCAAACAAGTATTTGAAGCTAAACAATTTGTTTCGCATGGATTCGAAGATCAGCCATCTACTTCGCTTTGATTTGAAGCTAAATCAAGTGTTTCACATGGATTTAAAACTAACTTGTTTGTTTCGCATGCAGTTGAAACTAAATCATGTATATCACAAGTATTTGTAGCTGAACCATTTGTTTCGCATGAATATTAAGCTAAACCATGTGTTTCGAATGAATTTGAAGCTGAGTCATGTGTTTCGCAGGGATTCGAAGCTAACTCGTTTGTTTCGCCTGCATTTGAAGCTAAATCATGTACATGACAAGTATATGCAGCTAAACCATTTGATTCGCATGGATCTGAAACTAAGTCTTCTACGTCGCATTGATTTGAAGCTAAATCATGTGTTTCGCTTGGATTTGAAGATAACTCGTTCGATTCGCATGCAGTTGAAGCTAAATCATGTAAATCACAATTATTTGAAGCTAAACCATTTGTTTCGCATGGTTTTGTATCTAAGCCTTCTACTTCGCATTGATTAGAAGCTAAATCATGTGTTCCGCATGAATTTGAAGCTAACTCGTTTGTTTCGCACGCAGTTGACGCTAAATTATGTATATCACGATTATTTGAAGCTATTCCATTGGATTCGCATGGATTTGAAACTAAGCCTTCTACTTCGCATTGAGTTGAAGCTAAATCATGCATTTCGCATGGATTTGAAGCTAACTCGTTTGCTTCGTCTGCATTTGAAGCTATATCACTTATATTCGCAAGCATTTGGAGCTCAATCATTCGTTTCGCATGGATTTGAAGCTAAGCCTTCTACTTCGCATTTATTTGAAGCTAAATCATGTGGTTGCGCATGGATTTGAAGATACCTCGTTTGCTTCGTCTGCATTTGAAGCTATATCACTTATATTCGCAAGCATTTGGAGCTCAATCATTCGTTTCGCATGGATTTGATGCTAAGCCTTCTACTTCGCATTGATTTGAAGCGAAATCATGTGTTTCGCTTGGATTTCAAGCTAACTCGTTTGTTTCGCATGCAATTGAAGCTAAATAATGTATCAAACAAGTATTTGAAGCTAAACCATTTGTTTCGCATGGATTCGAAGATCAGCCATCTACCTCGTATTGATTTAAAGCTAAATCATGTGTTTCGCATGGATTTGAAGCTAACTCGTTTGTATCGCATGCAGTTGAAGCTAAATCATGTATATCACAATTATTTGAAGCAAAACCATTTGATTCGAATGAATTTCAAAATAAGCCTTCTACTTCGCATTGATTTGAAGCTAAATCATGTGTTTCGCATGGATTTGAAGCTAACTCGTTTGTATCGCATGCAGTTGAAGCTAAATCATGTATATCACAATTATTTGAAGCAAAACCATTTGATTCGAATGAATTTCAAAATAAGCCTTCTACTTCGCATTGATTTGAAGCTAAATCATGTGTTTCGCATGGATTTGAAGCTAACTCGTTTGTTTCGCATGCAGCTGAAGCTAAATCGTGTATATCACAAGTATTTACAGCTAAACCATTTGATTCGCATGGATTTGAAACTAAGCCTTCCACTTCCCATTGATTTGAAGCTAAATCATGTGACTCGCATGGATTTGAACCTCACTCGTTCGTTTCGCCTGCATTTGAAACTAAATCATGTATATCATAAGTATTTGAAGCTATACCGTTTGTTTCGCCTGGATTTGAAGATAAACCTTCTACTTCGCATTGATATGAAGCTAACTCGATTGTTTCGCCTGCACTTGAAGCTATATCACTTATATCGCTATTATCTGAAGATAAATCATTTGTTTCTCATGTATTTGTAGCTAAGCCTTCTACATCGCATTGATTTGAAGCTAAATCATGCGTTTCGCATAGATTTTAAGCTAACCCGTTTGTTTTGCCTGCATTTCAAGCTATATCACTTATATCGCAATTATCCGAAAATAAATCATTTGTTTCTCATGTATTTATATGCTATATCATGTGTTTCGCATGGATTTGAAGCTAAGCCTTCGACTTCGCATTGATTTGAATCTAAATCATGTGTTTTGCATGGATTTGAAGCTAACTCGTTTGTTTCGCCAGCATTTGAAGCTATATCACTTATATTCGCAAGCATTTGAATGTCAATCATTCGTTTCGCATGGATTTGAAGCTAAGCCTTCTACTTCGCATTGATTTGAGGCTAAATCATGTGCTTTGCATGGATTTGCAGCTAACTCGTTTGTTTCGCTTGCTGTTGAATCTAAATCATGTATATCACAAGTATTTGAAGCTAAAACATTTGATTCGCATGGATTTGAAGCTAAGCCTTCTACTTCGCACTGATTTGAAGCTAAACCATTTGTTTCGCATGGATTCGAAGATAAGCCTTCAACCTCGCATTGAATTGAAGTTAAATCATGTGTTTCGTATGGATTTGAAGTTAACTCGTTTGTTTCGCATGCAGTTGAAACTAAATCATGTTTATCACAAGTATTTGAAGCTAAACCATTTGTTTCGCATGGATTCGAAGATAACCCTTCTACTTCGAATTGATTTGAAGCTAAATCATGTGTTTCGCTTGGATTTCAAACTAACTCGTTCGTTTCGCATGCAGTTGAAGCTAAATCATGTATATCACAAGTATGTGAAGCTAAACCATTTGCTACGCATGGATTTTAAGCTAAGCCTTCTACTTCGCATTGATTTGATGCTAAATCGGGTGTTCCGCATGGAATTGAAGCTAAGCCGTCAACTTCGTGTTGACTTGATGCTAACTCATGTTTTTCGCTTGGATTTGAAGCTAACTCGTTTGTTACGCATGCAGTTGAAGCTGAATCATGTATATCACAGGTGTTTGAAGCTAAACCATTTGATTCGCATGGATTTCAGAATAAGCCTTCTACTTCGCATTGATTTTAATCTAAATCATCTGTTTCGCATGGATTTAAAGCTATCTCGTTTGTTTCGCATGCAGTTGAAGATAAATCATGTATATCACAGGTATTTCAAGCTAAACCATTTGATGCGCCTGGATTTGATGCTATGCCATCTACTTCGCTTTTATTTGAAATTGAATCATGTGTTTCTGTTGAATTTGAATCTAACTCGTTAGTTTTCATGCTGTTGAAGCTAAATCATGTATATCACAGTTATTTGAAGATAAACCAGTTGATTCGCATGGATTTCAAAATAAGCCTTCTACTTCGCATTGATTTGAAGCTAAATCATGTGTTTCGCTTGGATTTCAAGCTAACTCGTTTGTTTCGCATGCAATTGAAGCTAAATCATGTACATGACAATTATTTGAAGCTAAACCATTTGATTCGCATGGATTTGAAACTAAGCCTTCTACTTCGCATTGATTTGAAGCTGAATCATGTGTTTCGCTTGCATTTGAAGCTAACTCGTTTGTTTCGCATAGATTTGAAGCTAAATCATGTGTTTCGCATGGATTTGAAGCTAACTCGTTTGTTTCGCCTGCATTTGAAGCTAAATCATGTACATGACAAGTATATGCAGCTAAACCATTTGATTCGCATGGTTTTGTATCTAAGCCTTCTACTTCGCATTGATTAGAAGCTAAATCATGTGTTCCGCATGGATTTGAAGCTAACTCGTTTGTTTCGCATGCAATTGAAGCTAAATAATGTATCAAACAAGTATTTGAAGCTAAACAATTTGTTTCGCATGGATTCGAAGATCAGCCATCTACTTCGCTTTGATTTGAAGCTAAATCAAGTGTTTCACATGGATTTAAAACTAACTTGTTTGTTTCGCATGCAGTTGAAACTAAATCATGTATATCACAAGTATTTGTAGCTGAACCATTTGTTTCGCATGAATATTAAGCTAAACCATGTGTTTCGAATGAATTTGAAGCTGAGTCATGTGTTTCGCAGGGATTCGAAGCTAACTCGTTTGTTTCGCCTGCATTCGAAGCTAAATCATGTACATGACAAGTATATGCAGCTAAACCATTTGATTCGCATGGATCTGAAACTAAGTCTTCTACGTCGCATTGATTTGAAGCTAAATCATGTGTTTCGCTTGGATTTGAAGCTAACTCGTTTGTTTCGCTTGCTGTTGAATGTAAATCATGTATATCACAAGTATTTGAAGGTAAACCATTTGATTCGCATGGATTTCAAAATAAGCCTTCTACTTCGCATTGATTTTAATCTAAATCATCTGTTTCGCTTGGATTTAAAGCTATCTCGTTTGTTTCGCATGCAGTTGAAGATAAATCATGTATATCACAAGTATTTGAAGCTAATCCATTTGTTTCGCGTGGATTCGAAGATCAGCCTTCTACTTCGCATTGATTTGAAGTTAAATCATATGTTTCACATGGATTTGAAGCTAATCGTTTGTCTCGCATGCAGTTGAAGCTAAATCATGTATATCACAAGTATTTGAAGCTAAACCATTTGATTCGCATGGATTTGATGCTATGCCATCTACTTCGCTTTTATTTGAAACTGAATCATGTGTTTCTCTTGAATTTGAAGCTAACACATTCGTTTCACATGCAGTTGAAGCTAAATCATGTATGTCACAAGTATGTGAAGCTAAACCATTTGCTACGCATGGATTTTAAGCTAAGCCTTCTACTTCGCATTGATTTGATGCTAAATCGGGTGTTTCGCATGGATTTGAAGCTAAGCCTTCAATTTCGTGTTGACTTGATGCTAACTCATGTTTTTCGCTTGGATTTGAAGCTAACTCGTTTGTTACGCATGCAGTTGAAGCTGAATCATGTATATCACAGGTGTTTGAAGCTAAACCATTTGTTTCGCATGGATTCGAAGATAACCCTTCTACTTCGAATTGATTTGAAGCTAAATCATGTGTTTCGCTTGGATTTCAAACTAACTCGTTCGTTTCGCATGCAGTTGAAGCTAAATCATGTATATCACAAGTATGTGAAGCTAAACCATTTGCTACGCATGGATTTTAAGCTAAGCCTTCTACTTCGCATTGATTTGAAGTTAAATCATATGTTTCGCATGGATTTGAAGCTAATCGTTTGTATCGCATGCAGTTGAAGCTAAATCATGTTTATCACAATTATTTGAAGCTAAACCATTTGACTCGCATGGATTTCAAAATAAGCCTTCTACTTTGCATTGATTTGATGCTAAATCATGTGTATCGCTTGCATTTCAAGCTAACTCGTTTGTTTCGCATGTAATTGAAGCTCGATAATGTATCAAACAAGTATTTGAAGCTAAACCATTTGATTCGCATGGATTTCAAAATAAGCCTTCTACTTTGCATTGATTTGATGCTAAATCATGTGTTTCGCTTGCATTTCAAGCTAACTCGTTTGTTTCGCATGTAATTGAAGCTAGATAATGTATCAAACAAGTATTTGAAGCTAAACCATTTGTTTCGCATGGCTTCGAAGATCAGCCATCTACCTCGTATTGATTTAAAGCTAAATCATGTGTTTCGCATGGATTTGAAGCTAACTCGTTTGTATCGCATGCAGTTGAAGCTAAATCATGTATATCACAATTATATGAAGCTAAACCATTTGATTCGCATGGATTTGAAGATAAGCCTTCTACTTCGCATTGATTTTAATCTAAATCATCTGTTTCCCATGGATTTAAAGCTATCTCGTTTGTTTCGCATGCAGTTGAAGATAAATCATGTATATCACAGGTATTTCAAGCTAAACCATTTGATGCGCCTGGATTTGATGCTATGCCATCTACTTCGCTTTTATTTGAAATTGAATCATGTGTTTCTGTTGAATTTGAAGCTAACACGTTCGTTTCACATGCCGTTGAAGCTAAATCATGTATATCACAAGTATTTGAAGCTGAACCATTTGTTTCGTACGAATATCAGGCTAAAACATGTGTTTGGAATGAATTTGAAGCTAAATCTTGTGTTTCGTATAGATTTGGAGCTAACTCGTTTGTTACGCACGCAGTTGAAGCTGAATCATGTATATCACAAGTATTTGGTGCTAAACCAATTGATTCGCATGAATTTGAAGCTAAATCATGTGTTTCGCATGGTTTTGAGGCTAACTCGTTTGTTTCGCATGCAGTTATAGCTTCATCATGTATATCACCAATATTTGAAGCTAAACCATTTGTTTCGCATGGATTCGAAGATAAGCCTTCTACTTTGCACTGATTTGAAGCTAAATCATGCGTTTCGCATGGATTTGAGGCTAACTCGTTTGTTTCGCATGCAGTTGAAGATAAATCATGTATATCACAGGTATTTCAAGCTAAACCACTTGATTCGCATGGATTTGAAGATAAGCCTTCTACTTCGCATTGATTTGAAGCTAAATCATGTGTTTCGCATGGATTTGAAGCTAACACGTTTGTTTCGCATGCTGTTGAAGCTTAATCAAGTATATCACAAGAATTTGAATCTAAACAACCTGTTTCGTGTGGATTCGGAGATCAGCCTTCTACTTCGCATTGATTTGAAGCGAAATCATATGATTCGCTTGGATTTGAAGCTAACTCGTTTGTTTCGCATGCACTTGAAGCTAAATCATGTATAAAAGAACTATTTGAAGCTAAACCATTTGTTTCGCATTGTTTTGAAGTTAAGCCTTCAACTTCGCGTTAACTTGATGCTAAATCATAATTTTCGCACGGATTTAAAGCTAAATCGTTTGTTTCGCATGCAGTTGAAGCTAAATAATGTATCAAACAAGTATTTGAAGCTAAACAATTTGTTTCGCATGGATTCGAAGATCAGCCATCTACTTCGCTTTGATTTGAAGCTAAATCAAGTGTTTCACATGGATTTAAAACTAACTTGTTTGTTTCGCATGCAGTTGAAACTAAATCATGTGTATCACAAGTATTTGTAGCTGAACCATTTGTTTCGCATGAATATTAAGCTAAACCATGTGTTTCGAATGAATTTGAAGCTGAGTCATGTGTTTCGCAGGGATTCGAAGCTAACTCGTTTGTTTCGCCTGCATTTGAAGCTAAATCATGTACATGACAAGTATATGCAGCTAAACCATTTGATTCGCATGGATCTGAAACTAAGTCTTCTACGTCGCATTGATTTGAAGCTAAATCATGTGTTTCGCTTGGATTTGAAGATAACTCGTTCGATTCGCATGCAGTTGAAGCTAAATCATGTAAATCACAATTATTTGAAGCTAAACCATTTGTTTCGCATGGTTTTGTATCTAAGCCTTCTACTTCGCATTGATTAGAAGCTAAATCATGTGTTCCGCATGAATTTGAAGCTAACTCGTTTGTTTCGCACGCAGTTGACGCTAAATTATGTATATCACGATTATTTGAAGCTATTCCATTGGATTCGCATGGATTTGAAACTAAGCCTTCTACTTCGCATTGAGTTGAAGCTAAATCATGCATTTCGCATCGATTTGAAGCTAACTCGTTTGCTTCGTCTGCATTTGAAGCTATATCACTTATATTCGCAAGCATTTGGAGCTCAATCATTCGTTTCGCATGGATTTGAAGCTAAGCCTTCTACTTCGCATTTATTTGAAGCTAAATCATGTGGTTGCGCATGGATTTGAAGATACCTCGTTTGCTTCGTCTGCATTTGAAGCTATATCACTTATATTCGCAAGCATTTGGAGCTCAATCATTCGTTTCGCATGGATTTGATGCTAAGCCTTCTACTTCGCATTGATTTGAAGCGAAATCATGTGTTTCGCTTGGATTTCAAGCTAACTCGTTTGTTTCGCATGCAATTGAAGCTAAATAATGTATCAAACAAGTATTTGAAGCTAAACCATTTGTTTCGCATGGATTCGAAGATCAGCCATCTACCTCGTATTGATTTAAAGCTAAATCATGTGTTTCGCATGGATTTGAAGCTAACTCGTTTGTATCGCATGCAGTTGAAGCTAAATCATGTATATCACAATTATTTGAAGCAAAACCATTTGATTCGAATGAATTTCAAAATAAGCCTTCTACTTCGCATTGATTTGAAGCTAAATCATGTGTTTCGCATGGATTTGAAGCTAACTCGTTTGTTTCGCATGCAGCTGAAGCTAAATCGTGTATATCACAAGTATTTACAGCTAAACCATTTGATTCGCATGGATTTGAAACTAAGCCTTCCACTTCCCATTGATTTGAAGCTAAATCATGTGACTCGCATGGATTTGAACCTCACTCGTTCGTTTCGCCTGCATTTGAAACTAAATCATGTATATCATAAGTATTTGAAGCTATACCGTTTGTTTCGCCTGGATTTGAAGATAAACCTTCTACTTCGCATTGATATGAAGCTAACTCGATTGTTTCGCCTGCACTTGAAGTTATATCACTTATATCGCTATTATCTGAAGATAAATCATTTGTTTCTCATGTATTTGTAGCTAAGCCTTCTACATCGCATTGATTTGAAGCTAAATCATGCGTTTCGCATAGATTTTAAGCTAACCCGTTTGTTTTGCCTGCATTTCAAGCTATATCACTTATATCGCAATTATCCGAAAATAAATCATTTGTTTCTCATGTATTTATATGCTATATCATGTGTTTCGCATGGATTTGAAGCTAAGCCTTCGACTTCGCATTGATTTGAATCTAAATCATGTGTTTTGCATGGATTTGAAGCTAACTCGTTTGTTTCGCCAGCATTTGAAGCTATATCACTTATATTCGCAAGCATTTGAATGTCAATCATTCGTTTCGCATGGATTTGAAGCTAAGCCTTCTACTTCGCATTGATTTGAGGCTAAATCATGTGCTTTGCATGGATTTGCAGCTAACTCGTTTGTTTCGCTTGCTGTTGAATCTAAATCATGTATATCACAAGTATTTGAAGCTAAAACATTTGATTCGCATGGATTTGAAGCTAAGCCTTCTACTTCGCACTGATTTGAAGCTAAACCATTTGTTTCGCATGGATTCGAAGATAAGCCTTCAACCTCGCATTGAATTGAAGCTAAATCATGTGTTTCGTATGGATTTGAAGTTAACTCGTTTGTTTCGCATGCAGTTGAAACTAAATCATGTTTATCACAAGTATTTGAAGCTAAACCATTTGTTTCGCATGGATTCGGAGATAACCCTTCTACTTCGAATTGATTTGAAGCTAAATCATGTGTTTCGCTTGGATTTCAAACTAACTCGTTCGTTTCGCATGCAGTTGAAGCTAAATCATGTATATCACAAGTATGTGAAGCTAAACCATTTGCTACGCATGGATTTTAAGCTAAGCCTTCTACTTCGCATTGATTTGATGCTAAATCGGGTGTTTCGCATGGATTTGAAGCTAAGCCTTCAACTTCGTGTTGACTTGATGCTAACTCATGTGTTTCTGTTGAATTTGAATCTAACTCGTTAGTTTTCATGCTGTTGAAGCTAAATCATGTATATCACAGTTATTTGAAGATAAACCAGTTGATTCGCATGGATTTCAAAATAAGCCTTCTACTTCGCATTGATTTGAAGCTAAATCATGTGTTTCGCTTGGATTTCAAGCTAACTCGTTTGTTTCGCATGCAATTGAAGCTAAATCATGTACATGACAATTATTTGAAGCTAAACCATTTGATTCGCATGGATTTGAAACTAAGCCTTCTACTTCGCATTGATTTGAAGCTGAATCATGTGTTTCGCTTGCATTTGAAGCTAACTCGTTTGTTTCGCATAGATTTGAAGCTAAATCATGTGTTTCGCATGGATTTGAAGCTAACTCGTTTGTTTCGCCTGCATTTGAAGCTAAATCATGTACATGACAAGTATATGCAGCTAAACCATTTGATTCGCATGGTTTTGTATCTAAGCCTTCTACTTCGCATTGATTAGAAGCTAAATCATGTGTTCCGCATGGATTTGAAGCTAACTCGTTTGTTTCGCATGCAATTGAAGCTAAATAATGTATCAAACAAGTATTTGAAGCTAAACAATTTGACTCGCATGGATTTCAAAATAAGCCTTCTACTTTGCATTGATTTGATGCTAGATCATGTGTATCGCTTGCATTTCAAGCTAACTCGTTTGTTTCGCATGTAATTGAAGCTCGATAATGTATCAAACAAGTATTTGAAGCTAAACCATTTGATTCGCATGGATTTCAAAATAAGCCTTCTACTTTGCATTGATTTGATGCTAAATCCTGTGTTTCGCTTGCATTTCAAGCTAACTCGTTTGTTTCGCATGTAATTGAAGCTAGATAATGTATCAAACAAGTATTTGAAGCTAAACCATTTGTTTCGCATGGCTTCGAAGATCAGCCATCTACCTCGTATTGATTTAAAGCTAAATCATGTGTTTCGTATGGATTTGAAGTTAACTCGTTTGTTTCGCATGCAGTTGAAACTAAATCATGTTTATCACAAGTATTTGAAGCTAAACCATTTGTGTCGCATGGATTCGAAGATAAGCCTTCTACTTCGCATTGATTTGATGCTAAATCACGTGTTTCGTTTGTATTTGAGGCTAAATCGTTTGTTTCGCATGCTGTTGAATGTAAATCATGTATATCACAAGTATTTGAAGGTAAACCATTTGTTTCGCATGGATTCGAAGATAAGCCTTCTACTTCGCATTGATTTAAAGCAAAATCATGTGTTTCGCATGGATTTGAAGCTAAACAATCTGTTTCCAGTGGATCCTGAGATCAGCCTTCTACATCGCATTGATTTGAAGCTAAATCATGTGATTCGCATGGATTTGAAGCTAACTCGTCTGTTTCGCATGCAGTTGAAGCTAAATCATGTTCATCACAAGTATTTGAAGCTGAACCATCTGTTTCGCATGCTGTTGAAGCTAAATCATGTGTTTCGCATGGATTGGAAGCAAACTCATTTGCTTCGCCTGCATTTGAATCTATACCACTTATATCGCAATTATCTGAACATTATTGATTTGTTTCTCATTAACTTGAAGCTAAGCCTTCTACTTCGCATTGATTTGCAGCTAAATCATGTGTTTCGCATGGATTCGAAGCTAGCTCGTTCGTTTCGCCTGCATTTGAAGCTAAATCATGTATATCACAAGTATTTGAAGCTAAACCATTTGTTTCGCATGGATTCGGAGATCAGACTTCTGCTTCGCATTGATTTGAAGCTAAATCATGTGTTTCGCATGGATTTGAAGCTAAGCCTTCTACTTCCAATTGATTTGAAGCTAACCATATGTTTCTCATGTATTTGAAGCTAAGTCTTCTACTTCGCATTGATTTGATTCTAAATCATGTGTTTCGCTTGGATCTAAAGCTAACTCGTTTGTTTCGCATGCAGTTGAAACTAAATCATGTTTATCACAAGCATTTGAAGCTAAACCATTTGTTTCGCATGGATTCGAAGATCAGACTTCTGCTTCGCACTGATTTGAAGCGGAATCGTGTGTTTCGCTTGTATTTGAAACTAACTCGTTAGTTTCGCATGCATTTGAATCTAAATCATGTATGTCACAAGTATTACAATCTTAACTTTTTGTTTCGCATGGATTTGAAGCTAAGCCTTCTATTTCGCATTGATTTGAGGCAGAATCATGTGTTTCGCTTGTATTTGAAGCTAACTCATTCGTTTCGTCTGCATTTGAAGCTAAATCATGTATATCACAATTATTTGAAGCTAAACCATTTGTTTCGCATGGATTCGAAGATCAGACTTCTGCTTCGCATTGATTTGAAGCTAAATCATGTGTTTCGCATGGATTTGAAGCTTACTCGTTTGTTTTGCATGCAGTTGAAGCTAAATCATGTATATCACAAGTGTTTGAAGCTAACCCGTTTGATTCGCATGGATTTGATGATAAGCCTTCTACTTCGCATTGATTTGAAGCTAAATCATGTGGTTCGCTTGCATTTGAAGCTAACGCGTTTGTTTCGCATGCAGTTGAATCTAAATCATGTATATCAAAAGTTTTGAAGCTAAACCATTTATTTCGCATGAATATTAAGCTAAACCATGTGTTTCGCTTGGATTTGAAACTAAGCCTTCTACTTCCAATTGGTTTGAAGCTAACCATGTGTTTCTCATGTATTTGAAGCTAAGTCTTCTACTTCGAATTGATTTGAATCTAAATCATGTGTTTCGCATGGATTTGAAGCTAACTCGTTTGTTTCGCCTGCATTTGAAGCTAAATCATGTATGTGACAAGTATTTGAAGCTGAACCATTTGTTTCGCATGGATTCGAAGATAACCCTTCTACTTCGAATTGATTTGAAGCTAAATCATGTGTTTCGCTTGGATTTCAAACTAACTCGTTCGTTTCGCATGCAGTTGAAGCTAAATCATGTATATCACAAGTATGTGAAGCTAAACCATTTGCTACGCATGGATTTTAAGCTAAGCCTTCTACTTCGCATTGATTTGATGCTAAATCGGGTGTTTCGCATGGATTTGAAGCTAAGCCTTCAACTTCGTGTTGACTTGATGCTAACTCATGTTTTTCGCTTGGATTTGAAGCTAACTCGTTTGTTACGCATGCAGTTGAAGCTGAATCATGTATATCACAGGTGTTTGAAGCTAAACCATTTGTTTCGCATGGATTCGAAGATAACCCTTCTACTTCGAATTGATTTGAAGCTAAATCATGTGTTTCGCTTGGATTTCAAACTAACTCGTTCGTTTCGCATGCAGTTGAAGCTAAATCATGTATATCACAAGTATGTGAAGCTAAACCATTTGCTACGCATGGATTTTAAGCTAAGCCTTCTACTTCGCATTGATTTGAAGTTAAATCATATGTTTCGCATGGATTTGAAGCTAATCGTTTGTATCGCATGCAGTTGAAGCTAAATCATGTTTATCACAATTATTTGAAGCTAAACCATTTGACTCGCATGGACTTCAAAATAAGCCTTCTACTTTGCATTGATTTGATGCTAAATCATGTGTATCGCTTGCATTTCAAGCTAACTCGTTTGTTTCGCATGTAATTGAAGCTCGATAATGTATCAAACAAGTATTTGAAGCTAAACCATTTGATTCGCATGGATTTCAAAATAAGCCTTCTACTTTGCATTGATTTGATGCTAAATCATGTGTTTCGCTTGCATTTCAAGCTAACTCGTTTGTTTCGCATGTAATTGAAGCTAGATAATGTATCAAACAAGTATTTGAAGCTAAACCATTTGTTTCGCATGGCTTCGAAAATCAGCCATCTACCTCGTATTGATTTAAAGCTAAATCATGTGTTTCGCATGGATTTGAAGCTAACTCGTTTGTATCGCATGCAGTTGAAGCTAAATCATGTATATCACAATTATATGAAGCTAAACCATTTGATTCGCATGGATTTCAGAATAAGCCTTCTACTTCGCATTGATTTTAATCTAAATCATCTGTTTCGCATGGATTTAAAGCTATCTCGTTTGTTTCGCATGCAGTTGAAGATAAATCATGTATATCACAGGTATTTCAAGCTAAACCATTTGATGCGCCTGGATTTGATGCTATGCCATCTACTTCGCTTTTATTTGAAATTGAATCATGTGTTTCTGTTGAATTTGAATCTAACTCGTTAGTTTTCATGCTGTTGAAGCTAAATCATGTATATCACAGTTATTTGAAGATAAACCAGTTGATTCGCATGGATTTCAAAATAAGCCTTCTACTTCGCATTGATTTGAAGCTAAATCATGTGTTTCGCTTGGATTTCAAGCTAACTCGTTTGTTTCGCATGCAATTGAAGATAGATCATGTATCAAACAAGTATTTGAAGCTAAACCATTTGATTCGCATGGATTTGATGCTATGCCATCTACTTCGCTTTTATTTGAAACTGAATCATGTGTTTCTCTTGAATTTGAAGCTAACACGTTCGTTTCACATGCAGTTGAAGCTAAATCATGTATGTCACAAGTATTTGAAGCTGAACCATTTGTTTCGCACGAATATCAGGCTAAACCATGTGTTTGGAATGAATTTGAAGCTAAATCATGCGTTTCGCATAGATTTGAAGCTAACTCATTTGTTACGCATGCAGTTGAAGCTGAATCATGTATATCACAGGTGTTTGAAGCTAAACCATTTGTTTCGCATGGATTCGAAGATAACCCTTCTACTTCGAATTGATTTGAAGCTAAATCATGTGTTTCGCTTGGATTTCAAACTAACTCGTTCGTTTCGCATGCAGTTGAAGCTAAATCATGTATATCACAAGTATGTGAAGCTAAACCATTTGCTACGCATGGATTTTAAGCTAAGCCTTCTACTTCGCATTGATTTGAAGTTAAATCATATGTTTCGCATGGATTTGAAGCTAATCGTTTGTATCGCATGCAGTTGAAGCTAAATCATGTATATCACAATTATTTGAAGCTAAACCATTTGACTCGCATGGATTTCAAAATAAGCCTTCTACTTTGCATTGATTTGATGCTAAATCATGTGTTTCGCTTGCATTTCAAGCTAACTCGTTTGTTTCGCATGTAATTGAAGCTCGATAATGTATCAAACAAGTATTTGAAGCTAAACCATTTGATTCGCATGGATTTCAAAATAAGCCTTCTACTTTGCATTGATTTGATGCTAAATCATGTGTTTCGCTTGCATTTCAAGCTAACTCGTTTGTTTCGCATGTAATTGAAGCTAGATAATGTATCAAACAAGTATTTGAAGCTAAACCATTTGTTTCGCATGGCTTCGAAGATCAGCCATCTACCTCGTATTGATTTAAAGCTAAATCATGTGTTTCGCATGGATTTGAAGCTAACTCGTTTGTATCGCATGCAGTTGAAGCTAAATCATGTATATCACAATTATATGAAGCTAAACCATTTGATTCGCATGGATTTGAAGATAAGCCTTCTACTTCGCATTGATTTTAATCTAAATCATCTGTTTCCCATGGATTTAAAGCTATCTCGTTTGTTTCGCATGCAGTTGAAGATAAATCATGTATATCACAGGTATTTCAAGCTAAACCATTTGATGCGCCTGGATTTGATGCTATGCCATCTACTTCGCTTTTATTTGAAATTGAATCATGTGTTTCTGTTGAATTTGAAGCTAACACGTTCGTTTCACATGCCGTTGAAGCTAAATCATGTATATCACAAGTATTTGAAGCTGAACCATTTGTTTCGTACGAATATCAGGCTAAAACATGTGTTTGGAATGAATTTGAAGCTAAATCTTGTGTTTCGTATAGATTTGGAGCTAACTCGTTTGTTACGCATGCAGTTGAAGCTGAATCATGTATATCACAAGTATTTGGTGCTAAACCAATTGATTCGCATGAATTTGAAGCTAAATCATGTGTTTCGCATGGTTTTGAGGCTAACTCGTTTGTTTCGCATGCAGTTATAGCTTCATCATGTATATCACCAATATTTGAAGCTAAACCATTTGTTTCGCATGGATTCGAAGATAAGCCTTCTACTTTGCACTGATTTGAAGCTAAATCATGCGTTTCGCATGGATTTGAGGCTAACTCGTTTGTTTCGCATGCAGTTGAAGATAAATCATGTATATCACAGGTATTTCAAGCTAAACCACTTGATTCGCATGGATTTGAAGATAAGCCTTCTACTTCGCATTGATTTGAAGCTAAATCATGTGTTTCGCATGGATTTGAAGCTAACACGTTTGTTTCGCATGCTGTTGAAGCTTAATCAAGTATATCACAAGAATTTGAATCTAAACAACCTGTTTCGTGTGGATTCGGAGATCAGCCTTCTACTTCGCATTGATTTGAAGCGAAATCATATGATTCGCTTGGATTTGAAGCTAACTCGTTTGTTTCGCATGCACTTGAAGCTAAATCATGTATAAAAGAACTATTTGAAGCTAAACCATTTGTTTCGCATTGTTTTGAAGTTAAGCCTTCAACTTCGCGTTAACTTGATGCTAAATCATAATTTTCGCACGGATTTAAAGCTAAATCGTTTGTTTCGCATGCAGTTGAAGCTAAATATGGTATATCACAAGTATGTGAACCTAAACCAATTGTTTCGCATGGATCTGAAGCTAAGCCTTCTACTTCGCATTGATTCGAAGCTAAATCAAGTGTTCCGCTAGGATTTGAAGATAAGCCATCTACTTCGCTTTGATATTAATCTAAATCATGTGTCTCGCATTGATTTGAAGCTAAATCATGTGTTTCGCATGGATTTAAAGCTAATTCGTTTGTTTCGACTGCATTTGAAGCTATTTCATTTAAACCGCAAGTATTTGAAGGAATATCATTTTCTTCGCCTGGATTTGAAGATAAGCCATCTACTTGGCATTGATTTGAAGCTAAATCATTGTTTCGCTTCGATTTGCAGCTAACTCGTTGTTTGGCATGCAGTTGAAGCTAAATCATGTATATCACAAGTATTTGAAGCTAAACAATTTGTTTCGCATGGATTTGAAGCTAAGCCTTTAACTTCGCATTGATATGAAGTTAACTCGTTTGTTTCGCATGCAGTTGAAACTAAATCATGTTTATCACAAGTATTTGAAGCTAAACCATTTGTGTCGCATGGATTCGAAGATAAGCCTTCTACTTCGCATTGATTTGATGCTAAATCACGTGTTTCGTTTGTATTTGAGGCTAAATCGTTTGTTTCGCATGCTGTTGAATGTAAATCATGTATATCACAAGTATTTGAAGGTAAACCATTTGTTTCGCATGGATTCGAAGATAAGCCTTCTACTTCGCATTGATTTAAAGCAAAATCATGTGTTTCGCATGGATTTGAAGCTAAACAATCTGTTTCGAGTGGATCCTGAGATCAGCCTTCTACATCGCATTGATTTGAAGCTAAATCATGTGATTCGCATGGATTTGAAGCTAACTCGTCTGTTTCGCATGCAGTTGAAGCTAAATCATGTTCATCACAAGTATTTGAAGCTGAACCATCTGTTTCGCATGCTGTTGAAGCTAAATCATGTGTTTCGCATGGATTGGAAGCAAACTCATTTGCTTCGCCTGCATTTGAATCTATACCACTTATATCGCAATTATCTGAACATTATTGATTTGTTTCTCATTAACTTGAAGCTAAGCCTTCTACTTCGCATTGATTTGCAGCTAAATCATGTGTTTCGCATGGATTCGAAGCTAGCTCGTTCGTTTCGCCTGCATTTGAAGCTAAATCATGTATATCACAAGTATTTGAAGCTAAACCATTTGTTTCGCATGGATTCGGAGATCAGACTTCTGCTTCGCATTGATTTGAAGCTAAATCATGTGTTTCGCATGGATTTGAAGCTAAGCCTTCTACTTCCAATTGATTTGAAGCTAACCATATGTTTCTCATGTATTTGAAGCTAAGTCTTCTACTTCGCATTGATTTGATTCTAAATCATGTGTTTCGCTTGGATCTAAAGCTAACTCGTTTGTTTCGCATGCAGTTGAAACTAAATCATGTTTATCACAAGCATTTGAAGCTAAACCATTTGTTTCGCATGGATTCGAAGATCAGACTTCTGCTTCGCACTGATTTGAAGCGGAATCGTGTGTTTCGCTTGTATTTGAAACTAACTCGTTAGTTTCGCATGCATTTGAATCTAAATCATGTATGTCACAAGTATTACAATCTTAACTTTTTGTTTCGCATGGATTTGAAGCTAAGCCTTCTATTTCGCATTGATTTGAGGCAGAATCATGTGTTTCGCTTGTATTTGAAGCTAACTCATTCGTTTCGTCTGCATTTGAAGCTAAATCATGTATATCACAATTATTTGAAGCTAAACCATTTGTTTCGCATGGATTCGAAGATCAGACTTCTGCTTCGCATTGATTTGAAGCTAAATCATGTGTTTCGCATGGATTTGAAGCTTACTCGTTTGTTTTGCATGCAGTTGAAGCTAAATCATGTATATCACAAGTGTTTGAAGCTAACCCGTTTGATTCGCATGGATTTGATGATAAGCCTTCTACTTCGCATTGATTTGAAGCTAAATCATGTGGTTCGCTTGCATTTGAAGCTAACGCGTTTGTTTCGCATGCAGTTGAATCTAAATCATGTATATCAAAAGTTTTGAAGCTAAACCATTTATTTCGCATGAATATTAAGCTAAACCATGTGTTTCGCTTGGATTTGAAACTAAGCCTTCAACTTCCAATTGGTTTGAAGCTAACCATGTGTTTCTCATGTATTTGAAGCTAAGTCTTCTACTTCGAATTGATTTGAATCTAAATCATGTGTTTCGCATGGATTTGAAGCTAACTCGTTTGTTTCGCCTGCATTTGAAGCTAAATCATGTATGTGACAAGTATTTGAAGCTGAACCATTTGTTTCGCATGGATTCGAAGATAACCCTTCTACTTCGAATTGATTTGAAGCTAAATCATGTGTATCGCTTGGATTTCAAACTAACTCGTTCGTTTCGCATGCAGTTGAAGCTAAATCATGTATATCACAAGTATGTGAAGCTAAACCATTTGCTACGCATGGATTTTAAGCTAAGCCTTCTACTTCGCATTGATTTGATGCTAAATCGGGTGTTTCGCATGGATTTGAAGCTAAGCCTTCAACTTCGTGTTGACTTGATGCTAACTCATGTTTTTCGCTTGGATTTGAAGCTAACTCGTTTGTTACGCATGCAGTTGAAGCTGAATCATGTATATCACAGGTGTTTGA